>NC_064809.1:75713986-76007405 GCF_023721935.1 Panthera uncia
GGGGGGAGGGGAGGATGCGTGGTGCTATGAGATGGACCAGGGAAAAGGCGCCACAGAGCATGTGTCCCAGTGAGCTCTGGCACACAGAGTTCACCCAGCAGAACTGTCTAGGGGCCGCTGGCACCCGAGTCCAGAACCCTTCCAGTCTCTTGGCCAGACTGAGATGCAGATGAGGCTTTATTTTTCTGACTGTCCTTTGGGAAGTAAGTAACCTTTGTGACACATACCCGTACCTCGAAGAATAAAATGAGATCTCAACCCCCAAACAGGCGAATGTGTGTTAGTATCACTGCGTTACTTTGCACTTTTAATAAGCACGGAATGATTCTGGTGCAGGTGGCTTGGGATTTCACCCTGAGAAAAATTGGTCAAAACCCCCAAAGAAGAGCCGCTGCCCCTGCCACGGTGGAATTAGCCCTTTGCATTATTATGCAGAGCGGTGTTAGTGCCTCTCCTACAAAGGCTTGCCTGGAATAAGAAAGGAGGGTCCATTTCTGAGTCATATATCTTGTAATCCTTGTTCCCTTAGTTACACAAAAACCAGCCAAAGCTTTGAAAAGGCTGCTTCAAAGAGCCTGATTGGATTCTTCCACAAACCACTACCCTCCTTCTTTGGGCTGGGAAATAGGAGGTGGTTTTGTTCTTCCAGTTACATAAGTCAAGAGCACAACACATAGTAGGTGTTCAATTAAGGTACATAAAAAGGGGCGCCTGGGTGGCTCAGTCAGTTAAGTGTCCAACTCTTGACTTAGGCCCAGGTCATGATCTCACAGCTCTTGGGTTTGAGCCCCGCGCTGACAGTGCAGAGCCTGGTTGGGATTCCCTCTCTCTGCCTCTCCCCGACTCATGCTTGCTCTCTCTCATAATAAATAAACTTTTAAAAAAAGTTAAAAAAAAAAAAAAAGGTACATAAAAAAGCTCTACTTGGCCTGATTAATTGGAAGTAGGGACCCAGCAGGAAGAGGCAAGGCCATTCTCTGAACCCTCAGACCACAGCTTACCCATCTGTACTCTAATATTGGCTAACTTCTGCCCTAATTTTGCTCCACATCCAGCTTGGAGCCCGATGTGAGGCTTGATCTTATGACCTTGAGATCATGACCTCAGCCAAAATCAAGAGTCCAATGCTTAACCAACTGAGGCACTCAGGCACCCCTAACATACCTTTACTGATGTATAATGACACACGATAAACTGGACATTTAAGATGTACAATTTGATAAATTTTGACACACATATACACCCATGAAAACCATGATCACCATCAAGATAATTAACACAACCATTACCTGCCAAAATTTTCCTGGAATCCATCTTTCCTTCTGTCCCTCCCCCTCCCCCAGGCAACCACTGATCTGCTTTTTGTCACCGTAGATTAACTTGTATTTTCCAAAATTTTATATAAACAGAATCCTACAGTATGCATTTTTTAGTTTTTATTTTTCTTTGGTCTGGTTCCTTTCACTCAGCATAATTGAGATTATCCAGTTTGTGTGCATCCATAGTTCCTTTTTCTTTTTTTTATGTTAAAAAAACCTTTTTCATGTTTATTGACAGACTGAGGTTGAGTGGGGGAGGGGCAGAGAGAGGGAGACCCAGAATCCGAAGCAGGCTCCAGGCTCCAAGCTGTCAGCGCAGAGCCTGACGCGGGGCTCAAACCCACCAACCGCGAGATCATGACCTGAGCCAAAGTTGGACGCTTAACCGACTGAGCCACCCGGGCACTTCCATAGTTCATTCCTTTTTACTGTATAGCAATACAACAATTTGTTTACCCATTGGCCTGTTGACAGTCATTTGTGTTGTTTCCAGCTGGGGGCTGTTACAAATAAAGCTGTTATAAATATCCTTGGAAGTCTGTGTGTGCCCATACGCTTTCATTTCTCTTGGGTTAACAGGATTGGAATAGCTGGATCATATGGTATGAACTTAAAAAAAAATTGTTTTGTTTATTGTTTACTTATTTTTTATTTACAAAAAAATTTTTTTAACGTTTATTTATTTTTGAGACAGAGAGCGACAGAGCATGAATGGGGGAGGGGCAGAGAGAGAGGGAGACACAGAATCGGAAACAGGCTCCAGGCTCCGAGCCATCAGCCCAGAGCCCGACGCGGGACTCGAACTCACGGACCGTGAGATGGTGACCTGAGCCGAAGTCGGACGTTCAACCGACTGGGCGCCACCCAGGCGCCCCTATTGTTTGTTTATTTATTTCAAGTTTTTGTTTAAATGCCAGTTCGTCAACATATAGTGCAGTATTAGTTTCAGGAGTAGCATCTAGTGATTCATCACCCACACACAATACCTAGTGCTCATCACAAGTGCCTCCTTAATACCCATCACCCGTTTAACCCATTCCCCCCCCCCCCCCAGCAACCCTCAGTTTGTTCTAATTAAGAGTTTGTTTTATGGGTTTGCCTCTCTTTTTCTCTCCCTATGTTCATCTGTTCTTTTTCTTAAATTCCATATATGAGTGAAATGACAGGGTATTTGTCTTTCTCCTACTGACTTATTTCGCTTAGCATGATACATTCTAGCTCTATCCACATCATTGCAAATGGCAACATTTCATTCTTTTTTATGGCTGAATAATATTCCATTGTATATATATATGTGTGTGTATATATATGTGTGTGTGTGTGTGTGTATATATATATATTTAATTTAATATATACATGTGTATATATACGTGTGTGTGTATATATATATATATATGTTGTTATATATATATACATATATATATATGTATGTGTATATATATATGTGTATATATATATAACAACTTCTTTATCCATTCATCAGTTGATGGACATTTGGGATCTTTTCATAATTTGGCTACTGTTGATAGATGCTGCTATAAACAATCAGTTTTTGTATCCTTTGGGTAAATACTTAGTAGTGCGATTGCTGGATTGTAGGGTCGTTCTATGTGTATGTTTAACTTTTAAAGATTCTGCCATACTGTTTCCAAAGTGGTTAGACCATTTTATACTCTTACTAGCAGCATATGAGAGTTCTAATAGCTATACATTCTAACACTTGAAATAGTCAGGCTTTTTATATTAGCCATTTTATTGTATTTATTTAAAAAAAATTTTTTTAAGTTTATTTAGCCATTTTCATAGGTGTGCCAACATTGCTTTAATTTTTTGACTAGGTAAGCATTCACATGGTTCAAAAAATTTTATTTATTTATTTATTATTTGTTTATTTTGAGAGAGACAGAGAGAGAGAGAGAGCAGAGAGGGGCAGAGAGGGACAGAGAAAGAGAATCCCGAGCAGGCTCTGCACAGTCAGCATGGAGCCCAATGTGGGGCTCAAACCCATGAACTGTGAAATCATGACCTGAGCCGAAATCAAGAGTTAGACACTTAACTGACTGAGCCACCCAGGTGCCCCAATTTTTAAAAATTTTAGAGGTTATACAGTGAAAAGTCTCACTTTTCCTTCTGTTTCCCCATGCCAACCAGTAGCCACTTTTTGTAGGTAGCTTGTATGTTCTTTCAGAATTTCTTGGGGCGCCTGGGTGGCTCAGTCGGTTGAGCGTCCGACTTCAGCTCAGGTCATGATCTCGAGGTCCGTGAGTTCGAGCCCCGCGTCGGGCTCTGGGCTGATGATGGCCCAGAGCCTGGAGCCTGCTTCCGATTCTGTGTCTCCCTCTCTCTCTGACCCTCCCCCGTTCATGCTCTGTCTCTCTCTGTCTCAAAAATAAATAAACGTTAAAAAAAAAAAAATTAAAAAAAAAAAAAAAGAATTTCTTTACTCAAATGCTAGAGTATTCTTGGTTTTCCTGATCTTTTACCAAAGGCATCATGCTAACCACACTGTTCTGAAGCTTTCTTTTTCTTTCTTTCTTTTCTTTCTTTCTTTTTCTTTCTTTCTCTCTTTTGTTTTTAATTTAAAAGTATTTTGGAGAGTTTTCTCATTCTTTGTTACAGCCACGGAATATTTAGCTGTATGGCTGTACTAGGATTTGTTTTACTGCTTCCCTATTATTGGACATATGGGTTATTCCTAATCTTTTGCTATTACAATGCTACGGTGAACACTTTATACACAGTGTTTCTCATGAGTGCAAATATCTGTAGGAATCATTCCTAGAAATGGGGATGGTATGTGTATTGACAGATAGATACCGTGTATCAATCGATATTGCCAAATTAACCCAGTAGGAGTTATACCAATTTACATTCCCACCAGCAAGAGAGTGTAGTCAGAGAAAGACAAATACTGTTATGATTTCACTTGTGTGGAATTTAAGAAACAAAACAAACAAGCAAAATGAAAAAATAAGGGAGAGCAAGACAAATCAAGAAGCAGACTTAATTATGGAGAACTAATGGTTACCCACAGGGGAGCGGGGCTGGGTGAAATAGGTGATGGGGATTAAGGACTTGTTGTGCACTTGTGGTGAGCACCTAGGGTCATATGGAAGTCTTGAATCACTGTATCATACACCTGAGACTAATATTACACTGTATGTTAACTGAAATTAAAATAACAGCTTAGGAAAATAAAAACAAAAAAATAGATTAGAGTGTCTGTTTGGTCACTGCCCTGCAAATAGAGCGAAGTTAGCAAATGTTTGGATTTTACCAATCTGATAATGGTGTCTGCACGGTTTTCGTTTGCCTTTTTCTTATTAAATAGAATGAAGCTGAGGGGTGCCTGGGTGGCTCAGTCAGGCGTCTCTTGGTTTTAGCTCAGGTCATGATCTCAGGGGTCAGGGGTTCGAGCCCACATCAGGGTCTGTGCTGACAAGCGTGGAGCCTGCTTGGGGTCCTCCCTCTCCCTTCCTCTCTCTCTGTCCCTCCCCCACACTCACTGTCTCAAAATAAATAAACTTAAACAAAAAAAGTGAAACTGAACATCATCTCATATGTTTAAAAACGATTTATTTATATTTACTTTTCTCTGAACGGTCTGTAAATGTCATTTGCTACTTTTTCTAGTGGCTTACTGATCTCTGTGAGTTCTAGGACAGGGAGCTTAGCCGCTTATGATACAAACTGCAAATATCTTTTCTCCAATTTGTCATTTGTCTTTTCACTTTTTGTAGTTTTCATCCCTCACAGTATTTTTCTTAACTAATCCTGGACGTTAATCCTGAGTATTAGCCTGCTTGTTTCTGCTTCGTAAAGAGTTCTGGAACGCCCTCCCCCCACCCCTGACTTCTTTCTACCCCACCACTATTTCCGTGAGCAGTCTGCTATCATCACTCACTTAAATTACTACATTGGTATTCTGACTGCTCTCCCAGACACACTTCCACTCTTGTCCCTTTCTAATCTAGTCTACATTTTGGAGGCAGAAAGCTATTTCTAAAATTAAAACAGGATCATGTCACTTTTCTCTGAAAGCTCTTCAGTGGCTAACTGGTGCCCTTAGATAGAATCCAATGTCTTAAGATAGGATCCTCTGTGAGCTCCAAGGTCCCTTGCGTGGTCTGGGGTTCCTGTTGACCTCTTCAGCATCACGTCTTACCAGTTCTCACCTCCCATTCCACATTCCCGCCATACTGAACTGTTTTCATGTCCTCCCTCTCTGTAAGCTCTCTCACTACTTCCCAGGCCTTTGCATAAGCTGTTCCTTTGAGGAATTCCCTTCACTTGCTTAACTTCCACTCACCCTTCAGATTTCATCTCAAACATCACTGCCAGCAGGAAGCCCTACTTGACCCCAGTAGAGGAGATTAGGTACCTAGTCTATGTGCTCTCCTAACACCCCATACTGTCCTTACGTCAGCGCTAGTCACACTGCATTATGATTATCTGTTTACTTCTCTGTTACTCCCATTAGTTAGACTAAGTTCTGGGAAGGTAGGGACGAAGCCTGCTTCTCCACTATTGTGTCCCTAGTGCCTATCACAGGGCCTGGCGCATAATAGGTGCTCCATAAATAGTTGTTAAATTAATTCAAGAAAGGATGTTTGATAAATGACAAAATGAACATTTCATCTTGGTTGGGGGACCCTGGAGAATGAAGAAGACAGAAAGCCTCTTGACTCTTGTTTGTACAAGAAAGTAGCCACTTTCTCCTTAAGCCCACCTGCCAGAGAAGCTGTGCTTGTACCCTTCCATTTCTCTTGGTAATCTCATTTGGCTCTGCCCTAGCTTGCTCTATGCCCAGGTCCCAGAGTGGTAAGCAAAATACCTAACATCTTGTAGAGGCAGCACTGACAAGTCTGAGGGCAGCTTGCCTTCACTGGAGGTAGGGCCTGGAGGCTTCCTGGGTGTCATAGTTTACCTTTTCATCACTGGACCATAGAGAGATCCTGGGCAGGAGATGGATTCCAGTGGGGGTCAGAGCAGACAGGTGTGCTTGCAGAGACAACTTAGGACAATGGCTGTTTACCATCCAGTAGAAGTATCTGTGTGTGTGTGTTTTAATGTTTATTCATTTTTGAGAGACAGAGTACCAGTGGGGGAGGATCTCAGAGAGAGGGAGACACAGAACCCGAAGCAGGCTCTAGGCTCTTAGCTGTCAGCACAGAGTCTGATGCAGGGCTTGAACCCATGATCCATGAAATCATTGTTTGTTTTTGTTTTTTAAAGTAGGCTTCATGCCCAGCACAGAGCCCAAGATGGGGCTTGAACTCATGACCCTGAGACTGAGCTGAGATCAAGAGTCGGACACTTACCTGACTGAGCTACCCAGGCGCCCCAGTGTTTGAGTTTTTAACACTGGTAGGGCCTGACCAAAATGTACAACCTGATTATCAGTTCTGCCCACTTCCCCTCTGTCTTCTCAGGCTTCCCTTTGTTCACGTCCTTCCCTAAAACAGTCTAGAGCTGGAGGTGACACAAGGATTGTGTGACCTTTTTGGCAGATGATAAAACTGAGACTCTTGGGAGGCGATGGAATTTAAAACAATGTAAACAGATTAAACAGTGTAAATAAATTAAAAACGACGTTGGACGGTCACACAAACCTGAGTAGGACTACTGGTTTTGCAGCTGGGTGACTTAGTTCAACTACTTAACCTCTCTGAAATACTGTTTCCTGACCTGCAGCTTTCTTCAGTCTGCTAAAGGCCTTCAATGGGTTACACCTGTAAGGTCACCGGTGCAGGATCTGATTAAGAAATAGTAGGGAAGGGCGCCTGGATGGCTCAGTTGGTTAAGTGTCCATCTCTTGGTCTCGGCTCAGGTCATGATCTCTGGTTTCAAGAGTTCGAGGCCCGCGTCAGACTCCAGGCTGGCAGCGTGGAGCCTGCTTGGGATTCTGTCTCTCTTCCTCTTTTTCTGCCCCTCCCCCCACTCATGCTATCTCTTTCTCAAAATAAATGAACTTTTAAAAAATTAAAAATAAGTAAGTCGTGGAGAATAAGTGGGAGCTGAGTAGAAGAGGACTAAAGTCAGCGGGTGACAGTGAGAACAGAACTCGTGTCTTGATTTAGGGACCACCTCTTATACTCTCATTGACACAGACTGCTACAGTCAACACTTTTAGGGTTTCTGAGAGCCCAGAGAGAGAAATAAGGGAAGTTCCCTTTCCTAGGTTCAGTTCTGTATTTTCTGACACCTTGAGCATGAGTAGGGGTTGGGATAGATTAGTGACTTCTCCAGTTTCAGGCTCTGGGGTGGAATCAAGTTAGGATCTGATTTGGAAAAGTTAGGGCACAGAGAAGGTGTGATCTGACCTTCAAAGATTTATTCACTCCTTGACTTCCCAATTACTGATCGCAAACTTCAGCCTAAAAAAAGGTGCAAGGCTCTGGAGATAAAAGTCTACTAAGAAAGGTGTTTTTCAAACTGTGGGTCCTGACTTGTTAATGGGATGGGAAATTGCAACCAGATTTGAAAAAAATAAATAGAATATAAAATACTACAGTGCAGTTGTACATACAAGGATAAGTACGAGGTCAAAAAATTTTGTTGTAAACATGTGTGTGTGCTGAGTCATGATTTAAAGCATGTTATTGTGGATTTGTGGCCAAAAATTTTGCAAGCCCCTGCATAGGAAGGTGAGCTTCAAGAGTGCAAGGGCCTTGTTTTAGAACAGTGCCTGGCATTTGTTAAGCGTTTCACAAAGAGGCTGAAGGAGTGAATGTCTAACACTACACTGCCTTCAAGATTAGAGTCAGACATACAGGAAAAGGTAAATATAGGCTTTTCGATACTAGTCTTAATCTGAGCATTAAAAATGTCTTGCTCAGTTCCATCTCTGTACTTGCACATTGTTGGCATATTTTAAAATGAAAGATGGAAGGAACACCTTAATTGCTGTCCTGAAAGATGGCATCTTTGCTCACCAGGAAAATGAGGTTAGAGGCGAAACACCGATATAGAGAAAATATAGACAAAGCACCATACAGGTCACCTGTAATAAGTGCCGAAGTTAAGGGCAGGGCCACAAGCACTCCTTGGGGACCGCGGGCGTGCCAGTTTTAGTGCTAGCTGCTGTGGGGGACGGGCGGCAGAGCCTGCATGCCCTGCCTTTTAGTAACAAAGAAAGGACACAGAAGTAAATACTGACAGCCTGTCGGTGGAACAGACAAGGCAGCGGACTGGACTGAGAGTCTACCACAGAAAAGGCTAGATGACAGCTGGACTGGCAAAATACATCTTGACCCAGCTGAAGCTTAAGCTGGGTTTCCTAAGAGGGAAACTGCGCGATAAGCCAAGGTTTGGGGAGCACATTTCAGGCCGGTAGAGAAGTAAGTAGCAATCTATGCCCTTTGTGGAAAGGCTGTTAAGGTGACGTGACCTTGAGTTGCGGCGCGTAGGTGGAAAAAAGTTCCGGGGAACTGTTTCATGGTCCTGCCTCCGAGCGCCCAAAAGAGAAAAAAAAAAAAATCCTGTTTTGAGACAATACCTGTATTTGGTTTTCTTCGCGTCTTGGGACGCGGGTGGGGGTTGGAAGACAAGACACAAGGGGCGGAGCCAACGCGCGCGACGGGCGGGACCACGCGAGCCCTCCCTCTAGCTACTGGAGGCCGGGCAAAGGGGCGGAGTTTCCGGTAGCAGCGGCACTCAGGCGTCGGGTGACGCTAGGCGGACGAGTCGTCACGTGACACGGAAGTGACTACGAACAGGAAGAGGACGAAAAAAATAACCGTCCGCGACGCCGAGCCGAACCGGACCAGCAGCCACCATGAACAGCAAAGGCAAGGACAGGGGGCGGCTGGGGCCGTCGCGGGGAACAGCGCTAGCCTGGAGCGAGCGGGCCCGGACCCCAGGGTCGCCAAACGCCAAGCTTGGGGCGAGCTGAGCCTCGCTCCTGGGCCGGCTGCAGTTCCGGGGGCTGCGCCAGAAGCCTTCGTCATCCCCGAACTACGGCTGCTCGCTCCTCCCGGCCCTTTCCCCCTTAAACTCTGTGGCGCAGTTTGGAGCTGCGGGCTCGGGTGGAGGGGTGGGGGGTGGGGGGAAAGGCTTGTCATGACAGGCATGTGCAGGAGCAAATGGGGAGCTAGAGCAGGGATTTGGGCAGGCCAATGGAGAGCCAGCGGAGGCGGGGCGCCGCGCTCCGGAACCAGAGGCTGGCGTCCGGGCTTAACTAGTGAGGTGCCGGCGCTGGTGGGCGGGCTAGGGGGCCAGAAAGGTCTCTTTCGCCTTTCCCTCCGATGGAGGCCTGGACTTCTCCCGGCTCCTGTGATTGCCCTAGTGTTTATCAGAATACGATCCTTTGTTGTTCCTCAGGACATTTACCTTCTCTCGGGTCTGAAGGTTCACTTCCACCACTCACTTTATTTGGAAGTCGACCTTGAGTAGGAAATCGATGGGGTAAATAATCGTAGCCACTGTGACTCAACGAGGTCTTGGCCAGTTACAACCAGGCCTATGAAGACCACCTAGAGCAGAGGCAGGATAGACCGTTGGTACATTGGCAGGCACGGGTGCCCAGACCTGCCCTGCATTGTGAAAGAAACTTGGGCCCAGCTAGACTTTCCCTTACACCAGTATGCTAACGGGAAGAGCGCCTTCCTGTCGATTGAGAATCCAGCATCTTCGGGTATAGGCCGGGAAGAGGGTGCAAAGAGAATGCTTATTTTCCTGGTTCCGGAAATCAGGCTCTGCAGAGCAGTCTGTTCCCACATCTCCTGCTTGTTGCCGCTAGGTTAGCTACCCAGTATGCTCTGCCCCATTTTGGTGGTTCTGTGTGATAGGCAACATGCATTTTCCCCCACCGCTTGTCTTCCAGGTCAATATCCGACACAGCCAACCTACCCTGTGCAGCCTCCTGGGAATCCAGTGTACCCTCAGACCTTGCATCTTCCTCAGGCTCCACCCTATACTGATGCCCCGCCTGCCTACTCAGAGGTGCTCCCAGTTTACTCGACTTGAACTGAATACTCTTCGGATCACATTTTCAGCCCTGAGCTAAGCCTGACTTCACATATTTATTTACTCTCCACAAACAGGAGAGAGTGCTGCCATGAATAATCTGAAACCCTGTATACTTCAGCAGTTTCTTTTGGGGTTGAGAATGCATTATCTGATTATATCTTTTGGCACAGGCTGAGGTTAAGAAGATGAGTGTGTGTTCCTTGAGTCTAACATTAGCTATAGCAGGAAGCGATCCAGGAGAATATTGAGTGGCAATGGAAAGGCAGCCTGTGTAACTTAGAGTGTAATCTACCTAAGGAGAATTAAGAGCTCTAAAATTGGAATGTCATGAAGTAACATGTGGCCTTCTCTTCTGCCTCTTGTAGCTCTATCGTCCGAGCTTTGTGCACCCAGGGGCTGCCACAGTCCCCACCATGTCGGCTGCGTTTCCTGGAGCCTCCCTGTATCTTCCCATGGCCCAATCTGTGGCTGTTGGACCTTTAGGTTCCACAATCCCTATGGCTTATTATCCAGTTGGTCCCATCTATCCACCTGGTTCAGCAGTGCTGGTGGAAGGAGGGTACGATGCAGGTGCCAGATTTGGAGCTGGGGCTGCTGCTGGCAACATTCCTGTGAGTATGACCTTATCAGAAAAACTCAGCTCTTGTGTCTTTTAACTTTCTGAAAAGATTACACATTCATCCTTTCGCCACGCCTGGGCAGTAGCTGTGGTATTGGTGTGAGCACTGATATCCAGGAGTCAGGTGTGAGGGGGCAGGAGAACTGTGGCAAGTCAGTAGCATCGGGCACATTCCCTGGGGTCTCAGTTAACCAGATTCCTTTGTTTTCCTGTCTTAGGAGTGCTGTCTGCTGCTCTTTCTGCTTCATTCTGGTACCGGGCTAGTAATACTCCTTATTCATTCCATAAGCATTTACTTCGAATTTGCCATAATCCCTATTAAGTAGCATTTGGAAAGATACTAGAGATTTTAGTTATGTTTCCTGCTTCGCTCCCCCATGCATAAAAATTAGAGCCCAAATGGCTCTTGCTAGGGCCAGCCACTCAAAACCATATACTAGAAATGAGGTGGGAATGCCTTTGGGTGAGTGGTAGGCTCTTTCCTGTTTGCATCTTTGGGTTCACAGAAAATCCAGACCTGCTTTACAATCCAAATTGGTGGCAGAACTAGCTCTAAGATGTGATTGGTCAGCATACTGCCGTCTTCTTAACGGATCCCGTTTTCACCTGTGCCCACTTCCCTCGTCTCAGCTGCCCTATGCCCAGTCAACCTTTGTGTTTTCCTTTCAGCCTCCACCCCCTGGATGCCCTCCCAATGCTGCTCAGCTTGCAGTCATGCAGGGAGCCAATGTCCTCGTAACTCAGCGGAAGGGAAACTTCTTCATGGGTGGCTCAGATGGTGGCTACACCATCTGGTGAAGAACCAAGGCCACCTCTGTGCCGAGAAAGACATCACATACCTTCAGCACTTCTCACAATGTAACTGCTTTAGTCATATTAACCTGAAGTTGCAGTTTAGACACATGTTGTTGGGGTGTCTTTCTGGTGCCCAAACTTTCAGGCACTTTTCAAACTTAATAAGGAACCATGTAATGGTAGCAGTACCTCCTTAAAGCATTTTGAGGTAGGGGAGGCATCCATTCATAAAATGAATGTGGGTGAAGCAGCCCTAAGGATCTTCCTTGAATTCCTCTGGAGTAATACTGTACCATACTGGTCTTTGCTCTTAGTAATAAAACATCAAATTAGGTTTGGAGGGAACTTTGATCTTCCTAAGAATTAAAGTTGCCAAATTATTCTGATTGGTCTTTAATCTCCTTTAAGTCTTTGATTTCTATTACTTGTTATAAATGAAACGCATTAGTTGTCTGCCTTTCCCTTTCCATCCTTTGCCCCACGTCCCACCCTCAACCCTAGTTTTCCAGTTCCTTCCCGCCAATCTCCATTGAATCAATGGTGCAGGACAGAAAGCCAGTCAGACTAACTTCCTTCTCTCCTTGCACTTCTCCCCACTTGCCATCTTTTAACTAGTCTTTCACAAGGATCCTCTGAAACCCCTTCTGTGCCCCAAGCACGGACCCCATCACTTCTGTTTTTTTGCGTCTCCTCAGGCAAAAGTGGAGGGTGCCTCTCGGACCCTCCTGGTAGGCTGTCTCTTCATCCGTGAACTAAACCCAAATTTGCTTCGGTGCCAGAAAACCTGAGAGCTGTATTTGAACAAAGGGTATCAATGCAAACTGTACTGTAAACAAGTTTGTTTAAAATGTCGGGGCAGGGAGGGGGCTGCATTTCAAAAGCCTGATGACGTTAGAGCCAAATTAGGGGACGTTTTCCCATCCAAAAATTGGTCACCATTTATCGTCAGAGTATCTGATGTAGGCACTCAAGGCTCCCAAGAACTCCTAAGCTGGGTTAATGGGGTCATATTAGGAATCCCTCACTACAAAATGACTTGAGTCCAGTGAAATCTCATTAGGGTTAAGAATATTTCAGGGATCCTTAATATTTTGATTTTTGTTTTCTGAAATTGGATTTTATTTTATTTTATCTTATAATTTCAGTTCATCTAAATTTTGTGTTCTGTACATGTGATGTTTGACTGTACCATTGACTGTTATGGAAGTTCAGCGTTGTATGTCTCTCTCTACACTGTGGTGCACTTAACTTGTGGATTTTTTATACTAAAAATGTAGAATAAAGACTATTTTGAAGATTTGAATAAAGTGATGAAGTTGCATTACACCTCACTTCAAGGATTCTTTACTCAGCTTGTTTTTAGGTTTCTTCTCTATATATCTTATATTCCACCTAAAATTCAAATAGGTACTGTTGTCATTCTGTTGGGTTTTGTTTTGTTTTTTAACGAAGCCTTTGAAATAAATGCAGGAGTGTAAGGCCAAGATTTGACCATTTTCATGAGTCCCGTTCTAGATGTTTTCCTTTTCTTTATTTCCTAAGCTCTTTCAGATTTTTAGAAGCCTGTTATGCCAGAGGTATTCAGAACATAAACTTAAGGGGGCGCCTGGGTGGCTTAGTTAAGCATCCCACTCTTGGTTTTGGCTCAGGTCATGATCTCATGGTTCTGGAGACTGAGCCCCAAGTCAGGAGCCTCGCTGACAGCGAGAAGCCCGCTTGGGATTCTCTCTCCTCACTCCCTCTCTCTCTGTTCCTCCCCTTCTTGCTCGCTTTCAAAACGGGCTTGAGCTCACCTGATGTAGAACTCGAACTCATGAACTATGAGATCATGACCTGAGCCAAAGGCAGATGCTTAATGCCTGAGCCACCCAGGCGCCCCTGAGAAAAATGTTTTAGTATAACAGTTTTTGTTAAGTTCGGGGTAACCTTTCAATTTCACCAAAGTTCTGTGTGGAGAAATACTGAAAGCAGATTATCAAGACGGATTCCTCAACTCCTGGGTCTTAACCGTGGGAGGAACAGAGTTTGGATGATGGAAGCAATACAATTTATAGACTTCAAAGGAGATTTAGCTTAATTCCAACTAAACAGTACCTGGGGAGCCAGGATTCCTACTGAAACACTGTATCTTTTAAACACCTCTAATTTTGGGGACTAAGATCCAAGAAGCTTCTCTGGGCTTGATTCAAAGGACATTGGTGGGTAAAATGGTAGGGAGGTAGTTCCTGGTGCCCTCTCTGTATACATAGAATGGGTCTGGGAAATTCTGGCCCTTTCCAGGATGGAAGGGAAACCAACTCATCACCCCAGGGATGTTTCTAATGACACTCCTCTGGGACAAGCTTCCCACCACCATTTTTGTTTCAATCTTGTGAGATGGTTCTGGAACTTCTGAAACTTCCCTGGGGTTCTTACTGCTTGGGAGAGAACATATGTAAAAGAGTTAAATAAGCAAAAAAAAAAAAAAAAAAAAAGCCTGGGGGTACCTGGGTGGCTGGGTTAAGCGTCAGACTTCGGCTCAGGTCACAATCTCGCAGTTCATGGGTTTAATTAAGTAAGCCCTGCATGGGGCTCTCTGCTGTCAGCACGGAGCCCACTTCGGATCCCCTGTCTCCCTTTCTCTCTGCCCATCCCCACTCTCTCTCTCTCTCTCAAAAATAAATAAACATTAAAAAAAATTAAGTCTGGATAAGTCAAAATATAAAGGTAGTTATTTCTTGCACACGAGAATCGGATTTCTATTATCAATAAACATTTTTAATTGTGAAAAAAATAGTAGCATCAGTGTAAGGTTGTTGGGGAATATGGAAAGGAAGAAGGCTCAGGAGATGGAGCACATTCATCAGGAGGTGAGGTCTCCATAGTCTGTCCCTCCTGGTCTGGCCTTTTACTGTGGTATCCAGCACCTGGCAAGAACTAGTATGGACACTATCTCTGCACAGGCTGTCAACTAGTTGACCAGGTAAGGGATAGGGGAGCAGCCAGCGACTCTTAACTGTCCTTCCCTTCGACCTTGAAAACACTGAAGATGATTGGGCACATACTCATGTTGTCGGGTACAGCTCCACCTTCTTGGGCAGCCACAGAAACCCGCTATATTAGAAAGGCCTGGCTAACGACATCATGAGCAGTTTCCTCTGTGTCCCTGGTGTCAGTGACGCTGGCATTCATTTGGGCCTGTGTCCTAGAAAGAGCTCAGGTTTGCCTATATCGATCAGTGCTGCTCACTGGTTTCAGATAAAACTTGCGCCTAATAAATTAAATAGTGTGTTAACACCGGAGCCTGGATAAGCTCCTTGGGGCCCGGGAGTCATTAGATGAAATATTCCTCCTTCTCCCTGCCCTTGGCTGAGTCACTCTCCATTTGGAGGATGGCGCTGGGCTCGCCTTCTGCAGGTTCGTAGGTGACGTAGCTGCCTTTGTTCTTGTACAGGTAAAAGAAGATCAAGATCACGACCGAGAGCAGGGTGAGGAAGACCACGGTGATAACAACTTGGAAAGGAGAGGGAAAATGCAGACATGTTTCAGGACTGAGGATGTCTCAGCAATTCATGGGGCCCCCTGAATTTGACGATTCCCTCGCTATGTATAAGCACCCTCACTATTTCTAAGAACCAGGGTTCTAATTAACCGGTGGCCACTTGCAAATCCATATTCCCCAAGTCCAACTTCCATGGTGCATGACCCCCGGAGTACCTTGGTACTTAAGCTAAGGACACAAGGCTTTTGATTTCTGACAAAACAACTCCCTCTCAACCGGTTCCTGATGATTAGGATAGAAACAGGAAGGAGGGAAACAGGAAATACCTTATCCCAAGAGGAAGGCATTTTAAAACCCACAGCCTCCTGCAGGGATTTCTCTGATCCCTCCCATCCTCTTCCTCACCCACTTGACAAACCACACACATCCTCATCTCTCCCCGCACAGTGGAGTGTAGCGCCCGTACGCGCTTACATCTGTTTGTGGCCGCTTCCCACGTTTACCGGCAGTGTCTCTGGCACAGAGCCTCTAAGAGTCTTTTACAGCCTTGTGTGTGTGCGTGTGTAAGATAACCTATGTGCCCAAACGAGCCCATTACTGGATTTGGTCTCCAATCTGTGGTGCTTTCCTGCATAGGGAAAATCCTAGTTCAGCCACTGGGTTCCCCATCTGTGGAGTGAGATAGCCGTGGAATTCAAGAGGTCTCTCAGATTTGGCTCAGGGCGTTTGTTACCTGCTATGAGTGCTGTGCTGGCCTCGGCTTTGGGGGACAGGGCTTCAGTGGCCTGCAGGATTGGGGTGGTCATCGGCTCTTCTGGAAAATTTAGAAAAGTGAAAAGGGAAATGGGGTGAATTCTTCTGTCCTAAAACATACATCCGTCCTTCAAATTTTACCACCCCACCTCTTCCCTAATAAAGAAGTTATCATTCAACTCCTGTAGTAAATCCGTATAGAAAAACCTGGAGAATAGAAGAGAAAATAAACTACCATCCAAAGACCATGAACAAGTTGATGGGTTTCTCTCTGCCTAATATAGTGGTTAAGAGTATGGGCTCTAGAGCCTAAATGATGAGGTTCGAATCTGAGCTCTGTCCTTTACTGGCTGTTACCTTCAGAAAATTACCTACCCCACCCCCCCGCCCCGCCCCCCTGCATGTGTCAGCTTCCTCACCTGCAAAATGGAGATAAAAGTATCTACTTTATAGGCTTGTTGTGACAGGTAGTACGTAACTCAATAAAGGTAAGCTATTGTGGGGCACGTGGGTGGCTTAGTTAAGGGCTCAGGTCATGATCTCACAGTTCATGAGTTCGAGCCCCGCATCGGGCTCTGTGCTGACAGCTCGGAGCCTGGAGCCTGCTTCGGATTCTGTGTCTCCCTCACTCTCTGCCCCTCCCACACTTGTGCTCTGTCTGTCTCTCTCAAAAATAAATGAGTGTTAATACATGGTCTTACAAACTCTTTGTAAACGTTATTTTAAAATAATGAAACGAATGCTTCTCTCTTATTAAAACCCTTTCTTACACTTCCAGAGTAGGCCCTGTAATTTAAAAGGTTCCGAAACAAGGCCTCTCCTACCCTAAAATACATCTCCTACCTCCTCCTGCTATTGTTCTATCCGTCCTTTAGAGCCTGAAAGTCCCGCCACTAAGGTCATTACCTAGGGTGGGAACACTCAGAACTACAGGTCTCCAGAAGTCCCTTTTAAGTGTTTATGCGGGCAGTCAGGGAGACGGAGCCCGTTTAGTTCTCGCCCCAGTTAGCATTTTCATGTAGGGATTTGAAGAGGCACCAGGTTCAGTTAACTGCAGGACAGAGGTATCCTGGGGAAAACAGGGGGCATTATTCAATATTCATTCAATAAATAATAGCAGCACTCATTAACTGCCTACCCTTTGCCAGGTACTGCGCCAGGCACACTGGAGATGTAATGGTGAGCAAAATGGTGTCCCTTCCCGGAGCCTACCCTCCACCATCCACGGTTCACAGTTAATGACTGCGATACATGAAACAAAGGAAATCGCCAGGCACTCGGGAAAGCATGTGACTTGGGCTTGATCTAGTCCTCCAGCAGGTGCAGCCTCCACAGGAAGTAAGATTTGAGGTGGGAGCCGAAGCAGGGGTAGGTGTTTACAGGGGAAGAGGGACAAGAGGTGGGGCACATTCTAGGCAGAGAAAAGAGCCCGGGTCAAAGCTCTGAGACAAGAGCTGGTGCGGCTGGACCACAGGGCAAGAGCGTGACTCCTGTCTAATGCCTGACACCTGCAGGTTTCCATTTAGGGCAAGTGAAATGAAGTCACCAGTGGTGGGCCTGGGAGCCGTGTTGAAAGGGGCCAATGGTGGTGAGGGGTCTTTTTTTTACACAGGCCAAGAAGAGGCCTGATGAACCTGGTCTTGCAACAAAGCAGAGGTGAGCCGCCTACAGCACCTGCCCTCCCCACGCCAGGCCAAACCCTTCTCCACTATTCTCCACTCTTTCTTTAGGAATGGATAGCTCAGCCACTCCATGGCCTTGGGCAAATGGTTACATCCCTCCCATTCACTCAAGTGCTCTAGTGTTGCTGATGGGGGGTGACATTAACCAACTTTGCAGGGTGAGGGTGAAGCCTGAAAGAGCTCGGAAGCGTCACAGAGTGCTTACTACTCAATATATTATTTAAGGTGACTTTGTTTATGTGCTCAGTGATTAAAAGCTGCTCTCGGTTGGAACCCTGCACCGACAAATTACTAGGTGACCCCTTAAGGAAGTTACTAAATCTCTCTGAGCTTCAGTTTCTTGATTTCCAAAATGGGAGCATGGTGGGCAGCTGGTGAGATGGCTCCAGACGATCCTTGCCACCTGGTATTTATACCTTTGTGTAAGCCCCTCTCCCTGTGCGTGGGCTGGACCCAGCGACTTCTAACAAACAGAATACAGCAAAAGCGATGGGATGTCATTTCTGATAGATGCCCTGAACTTACCCTCCTGGTCAGACTCTGACTGCTGCCTCTTAACACGTACACTTTCCTCCCCCAAACGTCCCAGGGCTGGCTGCACTCCTTTGCACTCCACCTTCTAGAATTCTGTACAGATGCTCTTAGTTTTGACTTTTTCTTTCTTTCTTTCTTTCTTTTTCTTTCTTTCTTTCTTTCTTTTTCTTTCTTTCTTTCTTTCTTTTTCTCCTTCCTTCCTTCCTTCCTTCTTCTTCTCTCTCTTTCTCTTTTTCTTTTAAGTAGGCTTCACGCCCAGCCTGGAGCCAAATGTGGGGCTTGAACCCATGACCCTGAGATCAAGGCCTGAGCTGAGATCGAGTTGGACCCTTAACTGACTGAGCCACCCAAGCATCCCAGTTTTGCCTTTCCTAAACATGAGAAAACATAAGACATACAAAAATCCCTGAGAAGAACAGTTTATGTACAGAATCTTAAGTATAAAAATTAAGAGAATTCCGTTCAATCCACCAACAGCAATTTACTTTGCACCTCCTGGGTACCTGAGGCAGAGTCATAGATGCTGGGAAAGGTGACAGTGATGAGGTCAACCAGGGACCGGACCATGGAGCTCAATCTCAGTGAGGCTTCAGAGGACAGATACATATGACTCCCTGGAAAGAGAGTCTGGGGCGGAAGATGATTCCTATTTGGGAAATTCTGCAAACGATCCTGATTATGACAGCTGCTATTTCCTAAGTCCCTGCTTTGTGCTGGGTGCTTTATATACATGCTTATTAATCCTTACAACATCAATCACTTCCAAGTAGGTGTTTTTATTTGCTAATGTGGACCTGGAGGCCCTGGGGGAGTTAAGTGACATGAGGCACGTCACACATGAAGGAACAGTGCATGGAGCCAAGCTCTGAATCCAGGACTACCCGCTCCAAAGCCCGAGCAAGGTATTTACACTAACACTTCCTACTACCCTCCTTTCCTCTTTTTTCGAATAGTGAAGGAGAGGAGGAGATCATAAAAGGTAACCATGAGGCAGCACAAGAAACTTTCCAGAAAGTTCAAGGGTTTAAAAGATACGGATAAAGGCGGAAGAAGAATCAGCTGGCCACAATCAACGACACACTGTGGTGTCACAAAGAGTGCATCCTTAAGGGCAACTGGTAAGCAGGGAGTGAAGTCAGCGTGATGTGGGAGCCACATTACTTCATATGCAACCTCCCTGACTTTAATGTTGGATGTGATCAGAGGCAAGCTGGCTACAACTAAAGGGTACATTTCAGCAATAGACCTTCACAGACAGAAGATTCAACAGAAGTGCCTTCCTTGGATGCCGTTCTTGGTCGGTTTCCATTTACGCAAAGCCATCTGGTGAGGCAGGAAGTACGAATGAAGGAGGTACAAAGAAATTTACCTCTCTGTGAAGACAATGGATTAATGAAGAAGGCAGACCCAACATCAGATTTTTACTTCTGATGAAAATGGTCTCTTTTGGAAGTGAAGGCTCTTGGGAATCTACTTCTAAAAGGAGCAAGCACACCTCTCAGGAACAAAGGCTCATCCATTTTGTTGCATGTGTCGGAATTTCCTTCGTTTTAGGGCTGAATAATGGGACACAGGAAATTCTGACACGTGTTACAAAATGGATTCCACTTATAGGAGGTACCTAGAACAGTCAAGTTCATAGGGACGGGAAGTAGAATGGTGGTTGTCAGGAGCTGGGCAGAGGAGGGATGGGGAGTTGTTGTTTAATGGGTACGAGAGTGTCAGTCTGGGAAGACGAGAAATTTATGGAGATGGATGGTGGTGATGGTTGCACAACAATGTGAATATACTTAATAGACATAATATTGTAAATGTTATGTATAATTTTACTATAGTTAAGAAAACCCTTTTCTTTATACAGTTTACATTCTCAGAAGGGGAAGATGGACAATAAACTAAGTAAGTTAAAGATATACTGTATTAGATGATGATTGGTGCTATGTAGAAAAAAAGAGCAGGAAGGGGGTTGGGGCTTGGCCTGTGGATAGGGGTAGACGGAGAGTCTTCCTGATAAAGTGACTGGAGAAAAGACCTATGGAAGGCGAGGAAGGCAGCTGGGCAGAGATCTGGGCAGAGGGAACAGCAAGTGTGAGGTGGGGGTATCCACAATAGTGGAAAGCACTGGGGCTGTAGAACGCTTGGCATGCGTTAAGGCATGGCATGGAGGTCATGGTGGAGGGGGGGGATGCCAGCAAGAGGAGATGGAATTAAAGGGGCTGTATATTTTGGCTTTTTCAGTGACTGAAATGAAAACCTTTAGAGGTTTTTGAGCAGGGACTGGATTTATATCTCAAAGCAGTGCTTTTCAGCCTCTGTGGTACATAAGAATCTCCTGAGGATCTTGTTAAAATGCAGATTCTGATTTGGTGGGTCTGGGGATGGCAGGGGGGTGGGGTGGGGCTGAAATTCCAAAGACCATACTTCTTCTTTTTTAATGTTTATTCCTTTTTGAGAGAAAGTGTTCAAGGGGAGGGGTAGAGAGAGAGAGGGAGACAGTGGATCTGAAGCGGGTTCTGCACTGACAACAGAGAGCCTGACTCCCGGAGGCTCGAATTCATGACATGAACTGAGCTCATGAACACAATTACATGACCTGAGCCAAAGTCTGTCACTTAACCAACCGAGCCAGCCAGGCGTCCCCAAAGACCACACTTTTGAAACGATGAGACCACCATGTTGTGAAGAAGCCCGATGTAGCCCACAGGAGGATGAGAGGCTCCACGTGGGGAAACTGAGGCACCCCACGCTCGGCTGACAGCTAGAAGCAGCTGCTAGATGTGTGAGGGAGCCTGTTTTGGACCTTCCAGCCAACTGAAGCTGCGGGAATGGGCACAGACGAAACCAGCAGAAGTGTGCCAGCAGTCCCACAGAATTGTAAGAAATAATAAAATTGTTCTTATTGTAAGCGACTGGTTGTTGAGGTTTGTGATGCAGCAATGGGTAACTGAAACAGAAGCTGATTTTTTTTTTTTTTTAGAGCCCCAATGTGGGGCTTGAACCCACAACCCTGAGATCAAGGCCTGAGCTGAGATCAAGAGCCGGACCCTTAACCAACTGAATCCCAACCCTGCAGGTGCCCCCAAACAGAAACTGATTTTAAAGGATCCCTTTGCCGTGTGGACAAGGGGCTGTGGGAAGATAGGACAGGGGTAGAAGCAGGTTGTTGTACCCTCCCCAAGGCCACAGCTGCATCCACCCAAAAGGGGTGACTTTTTCTACTGGCTTGGAAGCACTGACTGGGTCTAGTGGCAGCCCAGTGAGAAAGTGGTGGGATTCTGGCAAGGGTGACGGCAAGGTTTTGGGACTGAGTAACTGGAGGGCATGGTGTCACCCGAGATGGGAAGCCTGCAGGAGGAACAGATGTGGAAGGGAAGATCAGAATTCAATTCTGGACACGACTGCTTATTAGACATCCAAGTGCAGATGTTAAGACTGGAATTTTGGGAAGAGGTCTGGACTGGAGGTTTAAAAAGTCAGCATATTAAAGCCCATGAGAGTGTGTGAGATCACCAAGGGAACAAGTACCAATATGCAGGCCCAAGGGCTGAGCCCACAAAGGAAAGAGCAAAGGAGACTGAGGAGTAACAGCCAAACAGATCAGGTACTAGCATTACTGGGTTTGACCACGCAGGGCTCACATGTTGTCATGACCCGGACAACACAAGCTGTAGTGAAATCCGGCGTCAAAGGCCCTGGTTTACAGTGGATTCAAGGAAAGAAAAAAAAAAAAAATGGAAGAGGAGGAACTGGGAGCAGAATATAGATAAACTTTTTCCTGTAAATATGAGCAGAGCAATGGGGCTGTAGTGGGAGGGGGATGGGAGTTTAGGGTTTTTGTTTATTTTTTTAAGGATGGGAGAAATGACAGCATGTTTATTTATGGATAGGAATAACTCAGAGAGGGAACAGCTGGTGATACGTGAGGGAGGAGAGTGGCTCCAACCACGTCCTTGACAGGGACGGGACCCAGTGCACAGAGAGACTGGCTGGCTGCAGGAGGAGCAGAGATCTGGTGTCACTGACACGCACGGGGGCAGGCGGCAGGTGCGCGGGGGCGGTGGGAGCCTCTGGCAGTTCCTTCTGAGAAGTTTAATTTGCTCAAGAAAATAGAACGCAAGGTCATCAACTGAGAGTGAGGATGGGGACTGGAGTTTAAGGAGAGTTGAAAGGTGCGGTAGGAGTAAATAGCCTCTTATCACAGAGCATGGGTAAGACTGTTTCTAACATCCTGCGGAGTAGTACAGGCTGGCTCTAAGGTCTAAGTGGAGAAGTGATTGACCATCAAGAAACGAAGTGATGCACGTGTAACCACAGGGTCTTCCGCTAGGATCTGACCTCGGTTCTTTCTGAATTGATACTATTATGTCAAACCACGCCGGTTCTAAATTTATGGTCCCTCTGTAATTCAAAATAAGTCATAAGACAGGTATAAGAAAGTTCATGTAATTCAGGGGCGCCTGGGTGGCGCAGTCGGTTAAGCGTCCGACTTCAGCCAGGTCACGATCTCGCGGTCCGTGAGTTCGAGCCCCGCGTCAGGCTCTGGGCTGATAGCTCGGAGCCTGGAGCCTGTTTCCGATTCTGTGTCTCCCTCTCTCTCTGCCCCTCCCCCGTTCATGCTCTGTCTCTCTCTGTCCCAAAAATAAATAAAAAATGTTAAAAAAAAAAAAAAAAAAAAAAGAAAGTTCATGTAATTCAAAATATGTCGTAAGATAGGTATAAGAAAGTTCAATATCATTTTTCCCTTCTGATAGTAACTCTGCCTTTTTTGCTTGCCTTGTAAGACACTGCACGGTAAATCCTTTGCAAGATCTTTAGGATCTTTTTTTGGTGATCTGCTTTACTGGTGCCTTCTACACGAGCTTAGTGTGGAAGGGCTCAGTGCCCTTTGGGTAAAGGCAGACTCCTGCAGGCCCAGGGAACGTTCCACAAATTTGTGCAAGTCTCCAAGCAAGAGGGGCAACCAGTAAACTGATGAACAGAGAGATTTCAACTGACTGCAGAAATGGGCCAAATTGAACAAGATGAGAATTCGACAAGAGTCCCCGGTCTTAGGTTCAGCAAACCAACTACTCATGAAGAAAGAAGGGGGGCGCCATGGCTTAGTAGTAGCATATATATAGACTTACAGTGAGATCAGTGGAAAGCAACTGGTACTAGAAGGATATACCCCAAAATGGCAACAAGAGTGATAGCTAGGTGGTGGAATTTTCGATGATTTGTAATTTCTTCTACATGCTTTTCAACTGCGTGGATCTACTTCTCAGGAGGATTCCCCCCCCAGAATACAATATAGTACTGTAAATGTATTTTCTCTTCCTCATGATTTTCCTAATAACATTTTCTTTTCTCTAGCTTACTTTACTGTAAGAATACAGTGTATAGTATGTATAACATACAGAATATATGTTCTGTGTGTGTGTGTGTATATATATATATACATATATACATATATACATATGTTATATGTATATACAATCGAGTGTTATTGGTAAGGCTTTTGGTCAACAGTAGGCTATTAGTAATTAAGTTTGGGGGGGGAGTCAAAAGTTATACAAGGATTTTTTTTTTTTTTAACGTTTATTTATTTTTGAGACAGAGAGAGA
The DNA here is from genome assembly GCF_023721935.1 of Panthera uncia. Taxonomy (NCBI): domain Eukaryota; kingdom Metazoa; phylum Chordata; class Mammalia; order Carnivora; family Felidae; genus Panthera; species Panthera uncia. The sequence continues at coordinate 75,737,743 of NC_064809.1, forward strand.
CAGAGCATGAATAGGGGAGGGGCAGAGAGAGAGGGAGACACAGAATCCGAAACAGGCTCCAGGCTCTGAGCTGTCAGCACAGAGCCCGACGCGGGGCTCGAACTCATGAACTGTGAGATCATGACCTGAGCCGAAGTCAGACGCTTAACTGACTGAGCCACCCAGGCGCCCCTATACATGGATTTTTGACTGTGTGGAGGTTGGTGTCCCTAATCCCCATGTTGTTCAAGGGTCACCTGTTCTTTTACAATCTTAAAAAAAGTTAGGGGCGCCTGGGTGGCTCAGTTGGTTAAGCATCCGGCTTCAGCCCAGGTCATGATCTCACAGTTCATGAGTTCGAGCCCCGCACTGGGCTCTCTCTCTGCTGTCAGCAAGAGCCTACTTTGGATCCTCTGTCCCCCTCTGTCTCTCTTCCCCTTCCCTGTTCATGTATTTTTTTTCTCTCTCTCTCAAAAATAAAAAAAATAAATAAAAAAAAATTTTTTAACTTGCTGTCATCTTAGGCCCCCGTTAATATAAATACGGTCTCTAATAATGGAGGTAACAACGTGGACCTACTTTGTGCCACTCTTAGACTGCAGAGCTGCATCAGGGTGTGACAATTATGTGGTGAACAGCCAAAATAATGAAAGGCTTGGAAACTGTATCAGATAAGGAAAGCTTCTAAGACAAAGTCCAGACAGAACACTTAGGGAGAGCCCAGAATTTGAATGCTATCTTCAAATATGCCGACGGATGGCCTGTGCAAGAGGACCACTGGCGGAAACTAATGGGAGAGAGAGGTCTCCCCCCTCCCCCGCTGCCACCGGGCAGGAAGAGCAAATCGGGTCACATGCTTCAATGGGGTACTGGAGAGAGAATTTTAGCACAGAATGGGTGGGTGAACTAGCTGACCCTCAGGAACTTTCTCAGCCTTAATTTTGGAATTTAAAAAAAAAATTTTTTTTAATGTTTATTTATTTTTGAAAGAGACAGAGCACAAGCAGGGGAGGGGCAGAGAGAGAGGGAGACACAGAATCCGAAGCAGGCTCCAGGCTCTGAGCTGTCAGCACAGAGCCTGACGCGGGGCTGGAACTCACAAACCTTGAGATCATGACCTGAGCCGAAGTTGGGACACTTAACTGAGCCACCCAGGCGCCCCAATTTTGGAATTTTTATAAAGTGAAAGTGTTCCTTTAGAATTTTCTTCGAAATCAAATTTCTGAACTGGTGAAATCTCAGTGAAGTCTCTAGTTTAGTTATCAGGATTATACCGATGTTAATGTGTTGGTTTTCGCAACGTGCCATGGTCGTGTAAGATACTGACATTAGGAAAACCGGCTGAAGAGTACATGGGAACTCTCTGCATTATTTTTGCACCTTTTCTACAAATCTAAATTCCTCCAAAATAAAATGTTTACTTTTTTTTTTTTTTAAATCGAATTTTGAACTCCACTCCACTAAAGGTCATGGGGTATCCTAGGTGCTAATGAGCTAGGGTCTTCAGGCTTCAAGTGTCACAACTGTAACCTATGGGGGTGCCTGGCTGGCTCAATTGGTAGAGCCTGTGACTCTTAATCTCAGGGTTTTGAGAGACATAGGGAGCAAGTGGGGGAGGAGCAGAGAGAGAGGGAGAGAGAATTCCAAGCAGGCTCTGGCCTATCACTGCAGAGCCCAAAGACGATGTGGGGCTCAAACTCACAAACCTCGCGATCATGACCTGAGCCCAAGTCAAAGAGTCAGAAGCTTAACCGGCTGAGCCACCCAGGTGCCCCTTAACCTCAGGGTTGTGAGTTTAAGCCCCATGTGGGGCATGGAGCCTACATAAAATTAAAAAAACAAAACTGTAGTCTATATTTGCACTTTATACATTATAACATACATTATTTTCTCTCCACCCCACGGTGGTGATGTAAACAGGGTTGGTGTTATCATTATGTACGAGCTCAGCAAACTGCATCAAGCAGCCCAGAGTTACTCGGCAGTTGGCTGAGTTGGGCTTCAAATCTATCTCCTTATTTCAAGGTTCTTTCCACCGCACAGTACCAGCTCTCCAGGTTCTGGAAACATCTCTGCTCTACTCCCAGCTAGCCATTTTGTTTACATGTCCACTGGGTTTGGTTCCCGGAGTTTTACTGCAGAACGGAAAGGGTGTTCACTATAGCACTGTTCGCAAGAGTTGACACATATCTGAATGTCTATCGGCAGGGGATGATTAAATAAATTACAGGCCATTCATTCTGGAAACACTATACAGTTGTTAAAAGGAACATGGTTAGATCTGCTATTACTGACACAGGATATACGGTTAGATGAAAGAAGCAAATTGCTAGGGCAGTAATGTGTAATATGATTACGTGTTTGAAAAAAAGTAAATTAAAATGAAACTATAAACGTACACACACACACACACACACATACACATATGTCTGCGTATACACCGAAAAGGTCTAGAAGGCTACTCCTTAAGTGGCATGTCACAGCTTTTTTTAAAAAAATAATTTTTAAAATTGTTTATTTATTTATTTGGAGAGAGAGACAGACAGACAGACAGACAGAGCGAGCACCAGCAGGGGAGGGGCAGAGAGGGAGAGGGAGAGAGAGAATCCCAAGCCGACTCTGTGCTGTTGCCGGGATGCGGGGCTCCATCCCACGAACCGTGAGATCACGACCTGAGCTGAAACCAAGAGGTGGACGCTTAACCGACTGAGCCACCCAGGCGTCTTGCATGTAACAGCTTTTTAATGAAAAAATAAACAACAGGGGCACCTGGGTGGCTCAGGCGGTTAAGCGTCTGACTTTGGCTCAGGTCATGATCTCAAGGTTTGTGGGTTCGAGCCCCGCATCGGGCTCTGTGCTGACAGCTCGGAGCCTGGAGCCTGCTTCGGATTCTGTGTCTTCCTCTCTCTCTGCCCCACCCCTGCTTGCACTCTGTCTCTCTGTCTCAAAAATGAATAAACATTAAAAAAAAAAAATTAAAACAAAAGAAAAAGGAAACAACAACCAAGTAAACTTAAGTTCAGGAAGCCTGGCAAAAAAAGGGGGTAAATGGCTTATAGCTTTCCTACCATCATCTCCTGTTCCTACCCTGCTTCTCTCCTGTCTCCCTGTCCAAATAAAGGAATAATGATGTTACTCTCTTCCTTCCCTTCTCAGACATGGAAGGACTGTAACACCATTTTTCGTTCAGGCGGGAGGCTTAGGGTACAGGACCACAGTAAGATTTGAGGCTCCACCCAAATCCTAACCAACAGCAAATGAACTTCAAGATCTATTTTGCCTATTTACCCTTTTTTGGTTCTTGTTAACCCAGATACCTGTCGGTTTCCTTGTGACCCCTGTTTCCAGGCTAAATCTCTTATCACTGAGGCATCAGATCCTTTGCCACTTCAGTTTGCCAACCTACTTATTTGCTCTAAGCTTGCCCAACAAAGGGCGGCTCCCCCAGTTCTCCTTTCTATGGGAACCCGCCCTGGAAGTCTGCTCCCTTTCTCCTTCCTTCTCTTTCATGTGCCTGGGCCAACGGGGTGGAGTGAGACTCTGAGACCGATGTACGATGGCAGAAAAACCACAGGCTTTGGAGTAAACCAGACCTGGCACAAAATCCTGCCTCGGCCTTTATTAGGCACATGACCTTGGGAGAATTTAATCTCTGTACATTTCTTCATTGCCCCGAACGTCAGTTTTTGCTTCTCCAAAATGAGAATAAAACCTGTTCACAGGGCTGTGAGTAGGAATAAGCAAGATGAAAAAGGTGGGGGGTCTAATTCAGAGTGAAGACAACCTAGGATGTGGCTGTGTAATTAGGTGGCACAAGAGATGGGCTTAACCTGGCGCAGGGCAGGGGGAGACACAGCCCACAATGCCAGTTTCCACTCCACCCTGCTTTCAATAGGGTGGCTTGTGTGCTGGGCACAGCAGGCACAATGCCTAGGGTCTACAGTACTTTAGGGGCCCATCAAAGTGTTTTCTGAGGATTTTAATTGTAGCGATTTAAATTTCTTTTAAAATCAGAAGAAAAAAATGGAATGTTAGGTCAAGGAAACTGTCATATTGTTATATCAATCAATTATTAATTATAAATATAAAATAATGGTTTCATTATATCAATATTGTGTTCTTCTTTATACCAACACGGTTGTAAAACAATTTTTCAATTAGCAATAATCACACCTTCAATATCATAGCGTTGGCTGTGATACAGCCACTATGCAAGCTTAAAAACTACAATTTTATATAAATGTAAATATATTTTTTAATGGAAGAATGGGCTCACAAAGGCAAAAGTACCAAGGGCCTCTGAAAGCCATAACGTGTCCTCACTTTCAACACTCCCAAAGGATCTCCTTTAGGACATCTTTATAGATTAGGGAAAAGGGATGTGAGGCGGCATAGGTGGGGAGGCGGGGAACCCACAAGTAAGACTCTCAATTATCCCATCCTTCAAAGTACAAGCCCTCCCCCTGTCTGTGATTACCCTGTCCCTGTCAAGGAACTTTTGTTTGCTTGAACCCCATGAATGGGGGGCTGTATGATACATCCCAGAATACCACTTCATTCATGTCGCTCGTTGGGTCAAGAATACAAATATAAAACTCAACGACAACCACAAAACCAGCCAATTAAAAAACGGCCAAGGACTTGAATCGACATATCTGCAAAGGAGATATGCGAAAAAAAAAAAAAAAAAAAAAAAAAAAAAAAGAAGGAAAGAAAAGAAGAGTGCTGTTAAGGATGCAGAGAAATTGGAACCTTTGTGCGTCGATGGTAAACAGTATGGCCGCTCCTCAAAAAATTAAACAGAAACACCACATGATCCAGCAATTTCACTACTGGGAATGTACCCAAAAGAACTGAAAGCAGGTACTCGAGAAGTCATTCATATTCACAGCAGCCTTATTCACAGTAGCCAAAAGGTGAAAGCAATCTATTGATGGGTGAATGGATACACAAAATGATGTATCATATATATATGTATAATGATGTATGTGTGCTATTATTCAGCCTTAAAAGGAGAGAAATTCTGACACATGGTGCAGCATGGATGAACCCTAGACATGTTAAGAGAGTCAGACAGAAAAGGACAAATATTGTATGATTCCACTTACATGAGGTACCTCGTCAAATTTCTACAGATAGAAAGTATATTGCTGGTCATTAGGCGCTGGAGGGCGGGGCAGTGGGGGGTTATTGCCTAATCAATACACAGTTTCAGTGTGGGAAGATGACAAAGTTCTGGAGATGGGCCGTCACGATGATTGCACAACAGTGTGAATGTTAATCAGTATTTAATACCACTGGGCTACCAAAACGTGGTTAAAATTGTAACATGTATAGTATCTGTATTTTACCACAAATTGAAAAAAGGAAAGAAGAGAATTTACCCAGGTCTTAATTCCTCAGTTAGCTGCCCAAGCATCACTTCTTTTCCCTCGGGGAGGTTTATTCTCATGGTCCTCTGCCCTCTCCTCCAGAACACCGTCCAGGACAAATGCAGTCTTGGTGGTTTCACACAAGGCACGAACCTGATCCGGAACACCCACTGTGCCCTTCTTGCTGTGTACAAACCTCATCGATTCTTTAAGCGTAAGTACTCCATTCCATTCCCCACTCACGAAGCCTTTGCTGACCAATCTGGACTCCTAGCCACTTCTCCCTTTCCTCATCTCTCACTGGACAACGAACATTGTGAATAGTGCGCATCACCAGTTACAGAGGACACTGTCTTAGACTTCCCTGGGGTTGTCACATGTCACATCAGTATAGTAGATAATGTCGGTCCTAATGACGAATGAGGCTGTGTATATGAAAACAAAGGTGTATAGACCAACCAAGGTTTTGTTCCCCACCCCCCCACCCTAAATGAGTACACAACGAAAACACAATCAGTGACTATCTGATGGTTTGTCTGGCTCAGCTTGGTTACGGAACAAAAGGCAGGGAATCTGTTCTCAGAGTGAGGAGAGGTGGATCCCTGCCTGCAAGAAACAATGGGTTTTGATCCTGGACCGTAGCATCAGAGGAATGGAATTAAAAAGCAGGCAGGGGCACCTGGGTGGCTCAGCTGGTTAAGTGTCCGACTTCGGCTCAGGTCATGATCTCACGATCTGTGAGTTTAAGCCCCACATTGGGCTCTGGACTCTGGGCTGACAGCGCAGAGCCTGCTTGTCTCCCTCTCTCTGCTCCTCCCCCGCGCTCTCTCTCAAAAATAAACAAACATTTAAAAAAACAAAACAAAAACAGACAGAATTCCTTTCCAGGAAAATGTGGGTCTCTAACAAGCACTTGTTTGTTACCAACGTTACTGAATGCTTACTAGATATGAGACACTGTTGCTAGGTGTTTTATATGTGGTATCTCATAATAACCTCGCAAGATAGGCACTATTTCCCCCATTTTACAGATGAGAAAACTGGAGCTTTGAGGGTAGATCACTCACTAAAGGTCACAAAGTTTTAAGTGGCAGTGTCGGGGACCAGCCCAGGTCCCCGCGATTTCAGATTCAAACCGCACCAAAGTAACCACTCTGGTTGCCCTCTGGGCCTTCCAGGCCCTTTGGAGGTGAGCACGGAGATCTGGGCTGAGGCCTCAGGGAATTCCAGGCCTGGGCTAGGGGTAGACGAATGTCTCTACCATTAGTATTAGGAAAGGCCTTCACCTACCTCCTGGAGAAGGCGTGGTTAGCAGGCTAGTCATCGCAGCAAGTGGAGAGAGAGCAGATCTGTGGGAAGAGGGACAAAGACGGCATGAGGTGGATGGGCCCCTACCTGGCGCTGGAGAGCCTTTGGAGCCAGGTTTTCGTGGGTCCCTTCCCTCATGGGGCTAGTCCTAAACCCTTCTCTTTGGGTTTCCCTGAGCACATCTTCGGGCTGGAGCTACCAAGAGCAGAGCCGAGATCTCTGGTACTTGGCGGACGCTGCCTTTGAACGTGCCACCCCGAGATCCTTTCACTCGGCCACCAACCACATTTACCTAAGGGATCTCTCCCGGCCTGAGAAAGTTAGGCGAAGGTATGCAAATTAGCAGCGCACCCAGTTTCGCCCGGCCACAGGCACGGGTGCTCTGCGCTTCGCGAGCCTGGCGGCTGCGCCCAGCCGTCCACTAGGGGTCAGGAGAGGGCCGGGAGGGCAGGACGCACCGGCCCCCCCGCGTGGGGGCAGGGTCGGGGCCTGGGGGCGGGGAGCCAGGCACCAGAACGTGGAGGTGAGGGGCCTCAGTCGCCTTCGGGCCCGTCCCCGACCAGCCGCCGTCGGGCCCTGGCCCGCTCTCCTCAGTCGTCCCTTCCCCGTCACGCTGCGCCGTCCGCGCACCCCCTGCCGTACCCCGCCCGCCGGCCACTAACGCCGAGCCCCGCTTGGCCCCGCGCGGACGTCGGGGCTGGCGCGGCGCGGACCCGGCGACTCGGCCTCGGCCCCGCCCCTCCAGCGTTACCGGCACAAGGCTCCCGGGGCAGCCCGCGGCGCGTGAGACCGGCCGTCCGGGGCGGGCGTTTCCGAGCGGCCGCGACGGGAGGCTCCGGCCGCTCTGGGCTGGCGTCGCGCCCGCGGCCGAGGCGACTGCCGTGTGCTCGCGGCCCCCGGGTTCGGCCGGGCCTCCCGCCCTCCCCAGGTGCCCTCCTCCGCGTGCTCACCTTCCCAGTCGGACGGGCTGCCGCGGAAAGGGCCCGGCGCCGCTCCGCGCGTCCTTTTGAACTCTCCGGGGGGCGGGAACGGCGGAGATTCGCCGAGGGCCGCCAAGGGACACCGAGCGGGAGGAAGCCGCGGACCGGGGCGCGGAGCTAGCTGCGGAGGCCGGCCGGGAGTGGGGGTGGGGGGGCCGGCCGACTGGGTGGGACAGGAAAAGAGGAGAGAAACCGCCCTCTGCAGGTTCCCTCTGCCCGCCCGGCCGCCGCTGCTCCCCCGGGAGGAAAGGCTGCTTTTCCTCGTCCGATTGTCACTTTCCTCTCCATCCGGAGCCGCTTCCTCCCTCGTCCCGAGGCTCCAGACGGCGTGGGATCGGAACTGGGATAACTGAGATCTGTCCGCTTTCCCCCGATCGACGGAATTTGAACTCCCAGCAAACGCGGAAAATCACGTTTACTTGCGTTTGCGTATCGTTTACGTAAACAGGTCCGCGTCCAGAAAGCTTGGAGCTTCCCGCGGCCGGGAAGCCGGGAGGCTCGGAGGGGGAGGGAAGCGGGGCCCCATCCGGATCTTCCTCCTCTGACATTCTTCCGAGGCTGTGTAGTATAGAGGGTAAGAGCGTCACGGACTTTGGATTCAAACGGTCCCAGCGCCGCGGCTTGTTAGCTGTATGACTTTTGGGCGAGTTACTTAACATCTCTAACATCTGTTCTTTCATCCCTGAAATGAAGCCATTTCACGGCCACACTTCTAGCACCTGGTAAGAATCTCAACCTGTTAATCAGTGCCACACTTAAGCCATCTTGACTCACTTCTCTGTGGCAGGAAATGTTCTCATATTAATGAAGTCAATGACTAAGGATGTAATAGTATAAACACAGGCTCTGCCATCTGCCCTGCTGTGTGATCTTGGACAAGCGACCTTGGTTTCATTTCTCCATCTAGGGCAGTACCTCTTTCTTGGAGTTACTGGGGGTGGTGGAGGATCGAATGTTAATACACCTAAAGCATTAGAACATTACCTGGCACATAGTAAGTGCTCAATAAATGGTAGCCATTTTTATATTGACTTCCTGCTTAGAACTCAAGTGGTTTATTCTGCCTTCCATTCCAGTGATACAGACTTCCTTGCTTCCTTATTCCAGTGAGGAGTTCTCTGGTTTGGAAATCAGTATTTATATACACTGATGGACCGATCTTGTGCATGTTCATTTGGGGAACAAAGACTGACGGAGAAAGTCTCAGAGAATAGAGGCATAGTGTGAGAAAAAAAGCAAAGACACAAATAAGCAAGGGTAGTTGCTTTCATTCCTAAAGATATTATTTGGTTGGTAAAAAACAGAGGGAAAAGAGTAAGTTGATGAAATTCATTTTATTTAAATATATCTTTAAAGGCACAGTAGGTATCAGTGAGGCAAAAGAAAGCCCATGTATGGGAAAACTACCAATCCAGCCAAGAAAGACAAAGTAACATGGAGGCAAGATGTATATAAGTTAGCCAGTGCCTGGATGGCTCAGTCGGTTAAGAATCTGACTTCGGCTCAGGTCAGGATCTTATGGCTCGTGAGTTCAAGCCCCATGTCCAGCTCTGTGCTGACAGCTCAGAGCCTGGAGCCTGCCTTGGATTCTGTGTCCCCCTCTCTGCCCCTCCCCCACTAGCGGTCTGTAACTTCAAAAGGTTTGCAGGTACGTGATTTTATCCGTGTTGGCACATACCTACCATTCATTTTAAAAGCATAAACATGCAGAAGAAGGAGATCAAATATGCATATGCTCAGCACCTAATTGAGCATAAAACAGCAATACCATAAGCATCAGGTGTATTCTGTTCTTCGGTATAGCCTATATATCCTGGATGTGTCATGTTTCCAGTGTTCTCTAGGTATCTCACCTAGTCTGTCAATGCTGTCCTTCACATTACTGGAAGGCAGGGACTGGGTGATGTTCTTGCAATTCATTTTATATGGAGATGCATACAGACAGATGACGAATGGAGCCTCATTGGTGGTGAGTGTTCTCTAAGGATTAAATGCTAAACTTCAGAAACTGGAGCAGCCATTCTTTGGTCAACAGACCTCAGGGGCCTCAGGGCAGGGAATAAGAGATACTCATCTCTGCCCAAGGTATTGGCTTCTAGCCCCTTCTTGTGCTGCTGCCAGGACGGCAGTCTTCTCAATCCTAGCCTTTCCCCTGGACAACTTTACCGTTTTGTAAATCAGGGTAAACGATTTGGTTCCTCGTCGGGACTATCTTCCCTAAATAGGCAAAATTCTTCGTTAATGCCCAGCATACTGGCCCTTTCCCCTGTCTTCCTGGGACCATATGCAGATGAAGTGTCCATCTCACAATCTAGTAAATATCTGCACGTCAGTAGTGCCTCTGTGGTACCAGTTACTTTGGGTGCTTCCCCCCGCCTCCCCCCCCTTAAGACTATAAGTCCCTAGAAGTCCTCTCTGGCACACCCCTTTCCTAGGCAGGAAAGCCTTGCGGAGAAAAGGCATGAATTGGATTTTGCCAGATGAATGTGGGAGGGGCAATTCCAAGCAGGTCATGGAAGGCCTTGGACAGCTAAGGGCCTGTATTCCCAGCGTCACCCCTGCCAGTAGCCCTGGAGTATCGCTCCCGGTTGTGATTCTGAGTGCCGCAGGGATGGGATGCCTTATAGGAGAGGTGTTAACATACAGGCAGTAGGGCTTGTACAGGGCAGCATGCAACCTCTTGTCTGTTTTGGCAGGAGCGACCTTTTGAAGGCTTTCAAATAAGATCAGCAGGATTAGCTCTTAGAAAACTCCTAAATACAAACACTGATTTCCAGCTCCCCAACAGACATATTTGCTGGAAGGTCCTGCAAGTTCTCGAGCTCCTTGTAGCCCGTGGTTGTAGGCAGAAAGCGTACACTTTGATCAGTTCTGACGCGTGTGGGTACTCATTAAACGATCACAATACCATGGATGTTTCCATCGCTCTAAAAGTGTCCTTGTGCTTCTTTGTCATCCATCTTCATTACCACCGCCCCGTCGTCCCACCACCCCCACTGGTCTCCCTGTCATCGTAGACGCTAACCTGCCTCTCCATCAACTGGGCCAGATGCTTTCTCCAGGCACTCTGAGTCTGGAAAGGACACAGTGGCGGAAGGTGGTGGAGGCTGAGTCCTCCCTAAAGGACAGTCCACACATTCCTGCCACAGACACCCATGGGCTGGCTCTTGTCCTTTCCTGTTCTTTCGGTTCTGTGAGCTGCCTGATACCCCTCCAATGTTGTGTTTTTGTTTTTGTTTTGTTTTTTTTTTTTGATGTGGAGCTTGAACTCACAAACCATGCGATCATGACCTGAGCCGAAGTCGGATGCTTAGCTGACTGAGCCACCCAGGTGCCGCCCCCTCCAACATGTTCTTTATTGCTCAATTGTGGCCGTTTGTTGTTTGCAACCAGAGAACCCGCAGGCGGCAACGGCCTTCCTCCGGGGTCACCATTTCAGAGAATGGCACCCCCAAATCCTTGTCTCTCAAGCCTAACCCAGAGTAATTCCTGAAAAACTTCAGTCATGTGTCCTCCTCTAACCCATTGCTAAATCCTGCCCATTCTGCTCCCTGATCAATATTCTGTCTCTATAAAGTTTTAGCTTCTTCCTCATCATTATTTGTCTAGTACCTAGTACAGTACTTGGTGCAGAGTAGGTACTCAGTAAATGCTTGCTGAATGACTGAATTGTGCCGTTGTCCATAACCCCAGACACAAAAGCAAAGATGTAGGAGTGTGTGTTTTTAGGCTGGCAGGAAGTCGAAGTGAGTTTTTAATGTTTTCACAGAAGTAAACGATAGGACGTGAATCCTGGATTTCGGATTCTAAATTCAATGCCGTTTCCATTATATTATCATATTTTGTCGAGAGTTCCGTTTCTTCTTCCATCCTGCTGAGATGCTTTTTTTTTTTTTTTTAAGTTTATTTATTTATTTTTGAGAGAGAAAAAGAGCATGCAAGCCAGTGGGGGAGAGGCAGAGACGGGGACAGAGAGAGAATCCTAAGCAGGCTCCACAGAGCCCAACGTGGGGCTCAAATTCATGAACTACGAGATCACGACCTGAGCCGAAGTCGGACGCTCGACCAACCGAGCCACCCAGGCGCCCTTCAGATGCTTATTTACGCCAAGGACCACATTGTAAACACTAGACACAACTCTAAAATGCAACCTCTTTCCAAGGGCATTTGCTTATTAACTGAAAGTGAGGGAGGGCATGCAGTAAAGCGTCTGGATTGAGGAAAGGAACCTGTGGCCCCCCTGCAGCATTCTGACCGAGCTGGGGGTCAAGGATGGGACTGACGCTTTCTGAACAAGGGGTACATGCAATACGACCTAAGCGGAGAACAGTGAGCTGGGCTGGAACAACTTTGTGTTAAAATAAGGATCCACACACGGTTCGAATAATACTTTTATTTATTGTCTGCAAATCTGTTCTTCTGGCTCGAGGTCTTGCCAATGAGTGGTGAGTCGAAGATTTGTCCGCTGTTCTCTGAGTACGTGTGGTTATGGGTCTCTGTGCGGACGTGTCTGTGTCTATAGATGCTTTTGCTAATTTATGGTCATTTTCCGCCTACTTTAATTAACATATAAAGTCTTCTTATTCTGACAATGCTAAAGCCTGAGTTAAATACTCCCCGAGTCTAATGGTTTCTTCTCCCAAGCCTGCCTCCCTCCCTCCCCTAAGTCTGCTCCTCAGCCCCCATTAATGCTAGATCTTTAGAGACCATCAGCATTCACACGGGTGAAGAACCTAAAAATGAATGCTAGATCTTAAGTCCCTCTGACCTGTACCCTTGAGCTGAGGAGCTTCTTGGGGAGGTGTGTGCTGCGGGGTTGGGGGGGGGGGGGCTCGGCAGTCCCTCTTCAGAGTTAGTCATTTTGCACTGTAGTTACCTGGAGAACAAACAAACGTGATTGGGTTAGATACCGACCTGCCCTCTCACCAACCACTCCCGGGGAGGAGGGGGTGGAGGAGCTCAGTTTGCTTCTAGCAAATTGTATTTCTTGTAAGGCACTGGGCTGTACCCAGGGAGGCGATGTAAAACTGGTTGCTGGGATTACTGTAAAGACTGGGTGCAGATACTGTTCGTCGCATCATTTGCCATCTCTTTACGAGGACTCACCGGGGAAACTTCTTTTCATCTTAGTAACAAGAGCTGTTGCTCTCTTGAGGAGTGGGCAGCACGAACTAAATGAGCTGATCATGTTTTCCTCTTCTCCTTGGATGTTAGAAAGTGTTGTAACCACCTTTGTGGTCCACCCTCGGTACTTTTATTTTATAGAATGCTTTTTTGTCTTTCCCTAGTTCATGGCTCCATTTTATGTCATGGTTACTAATATACTTCTGAGTATACTGTGCGTGTGTACGTATTTACCTTTTTGTGTGCCTTTTATATATATCTCAACTCCTTTTTGAAATAAGTTCCCATACAACTAAACACATATTTAGGAGATAAGGCCAGGGCGAGAGGTCCAGAGGTTCAAGGTCAAGGGCTAGGAAATCGGCACAGAAACCACAAAGGCCCAGGTTATTCTTGGTTCCTCTGGCTCCCACCTGCCTGACTTTGCCCAGAGGATACTGTTTACTGGCTGGCTTCCCCCTGTAGCCCACGGTGAGGTTTCCAGACTGTAACCAAACCTCTGTCCACCCCTAGTGCCCAATCTTCCCACTCATCCCATTCTGTGGATCTGGCCTCCTTACCTCTTCTTGAGGCTCGGGTGCCATGATGTCGCTCTCTTCTGGAACTGCGGAGACGTGAAGCTGATCTTGGCTCTACAAAAAGAAGAGTTCTGCTGGTAAGAGGTGGATCCACCTCCCCAGCCTCTCCCCAGCTTAGAAGGGTCTTCTGTGCCCTACACTTTACAAGGGGCAAAGACAACACAAAAGGCAAACGTACAGTGTTGTTTCACTATGGCCTGAGAGCATCGGGGAAGGCTTTACTGTCATGCTGTGTTACAGATCAAGAGACCCAGATTCAAAGGTGAAATGACAGGGAACCGGGTCTTGGGACTCCCGTTGTCTCCCTGATCAGACACTGTGTGATCCGTGTGACATGCATCTGTATATAAATCTATGTGGGAGTCTAGGAGGGTATAAATGTAGGTCTTAAAAACACTACCCACCACTTTTAGACTAACCCTCCTTGAGAACGCACTGCGGCTCTCACGCTGAGATGATCGTCGGCTGTGCCGGTTTGGAAAGGCCAAGTGGTATGATGGTTTCTTTGGGGAAGAGTTCTGGGTTCTGAGATGGGAACCCGAGGCACGGAAAGCCCTGTCCAGGAACTGCTAAGCCAGGGGGAGACCTTGGCATTCTAAGGTTTGGAGTGAATGTATTTTTTTAATTGAAATTTAACCTACACACTATAAAATTCACCAGCTCGAAAAGCAGGACCAACTTCTAACAGTCTGGGACAGCCACTTGGAAGTCTGTGGTTTCTCCTTTCAGGAATCTTTCTTCTTCTTCTTCTTCTTCCCTCCTCCAGTTCCAGACTGTGAATTACCCCAAAGGTAATACTGCCTCCCAGAAAAGTACTATTCTTTCAGAGAACCTTCATTCTCTCTCAGGTGATTAAGCAAAAATATGCCTCCTTAGCTGAGGACTGAGCAATCCCCCAGGAGAGGCTGGGAGTAAGGAAATACTATAAATCTCAAACATAAGGAGGGGAGGAGCGGGGAGCAGGTTGCGTCCTATATCTCTTTCCCCAGGAGGACAGTGTTACTAGCGCATTCCTCAAAAATAGACAGCATCTCGGCCCCTATAATCGCCCCTCCAATAAGATTACTCCAAAGAGGCAAACCTGTTTTATCCTCCAGAGCCAAAGAGGCCATTCTATTGCTGACCCCATACCAAAATCATGTAATATGTTACAGTCACACTTAAATTGATCTTGGACCTTCTGTGCCATTGAATTGCTCTTTGTGGTGCAGACAAGTGAAAAGTGGCTACACTTTACCCGTTCAAAATCCCACGGTTAGCCTGCACTTATTCACTGTCCACAAGTCCTGCCTCTTTCTCCCAGTCAGCATAGCTTCCTCACACGAGAAGCCAACAAGGGGCAAGTTCTAGATCTTGCCCCGTTAGGACCTTCAGTGCCTCACGTGGATCAAGACCGAGGGCATAAGGGCGTTGACGACTTAGATGTTAGTACCTCAGGGGAGTCGGCGAAGCCCAGCTTCTTGTTCTCTTCCTTGTCTTCTATCTTCTTTGCCTTGTCAGACTCTGAAAAAACCTGTGGATCAAAGCGGACAATGTATGAGGAAGTCCCACGCCTTCACACCCTGGATGCCACCCTGGATGCTTTGTCTGTTAGCTGGTGCCCACAGTACTGGCATGGTGCCTATGTCCAGATACCAGGAGGCTCTCAAGGTAGCCTGGTCAGCCCTCAGTGAGGCACAGGCAGTCACGGGGTGGTGTGAACCGAGGGGCACCAGGAATCTCAGACTCCCAGATATCCACGTGGCTCATGCCCCGGCCTCCTTCATTGCCCAAATGTTTCCTTTGGCCACTCCGTTTAAAACTGCAATTTAGCCGGGGCGCCTGGGTGGCTCAGTCAGTTGAGCGCCTGACTTCGGCTCACAGCATGATCTCACGGCTCCTGGGTTTGAGCCCCGTGTCGGGTTCTGTTGCTGACAGCCCGGAGCCTGGAGCCTGCTTTGGATTCTGTGTCTCCCTCTCTCTGCTCCTCCCCCACTCATGCTCTGTCTCTCAAAAATAAGTAAACATTAAAAAAAATTTTTTTTTAAAAACCTCCAATTTAGCCTTCGCTCCCTGTGCCTTCCCCTACTTAATTTCTCTCTAGATCTCTTATCAACACTAAATTGTAATTTTACTTATTTATCGTTTCTTGCCTATCTCCCTTATTCTCCCCACCCCCTAGCCACTAGAATGTGAGATGCAGGAAGGCAGAGAATTTTGTGTTTTGCTCACTGTAATATCCCACCTCCTAGAAGAGTGCCTGGCACATAGCAGGGACTCAGTAAGTAATTATGGAATGAATGAATAAATGAATCTCGGTGCCATCTAGTGAGGTGTCTCACCATAATCTTCTCTATAATGCACCTGACGGGTGATCATATATTCTTAGCTTTCAACAGCAAGGGACGGGGGCTATTTCTCAAGGTGGCCTATCCTATTTTGGTTTTTGGAAGTCCCTGTGCTTCCTTCTCCCTATATTTGAAATGGGTTTTCCATATCATTTAAAAAAAAATTTTTTTTAACGTTTATTTATTTTTGAGACAGAAAGAGACAGAGCATGAACAGGGGAGGGGCAGAGATAGAGGGAGACACAGAATCTGAAACAGGCTCCAGGCTCCGAGCTGTCAGCACAGAGCCCGATGCAGGGCTCGAACTCACGGACCGTGAGATCATGACCTGAGCTGAAGTCGGACGCTTAACCGCCCAAGCCACCCAGGTGCCCCTCCATATCATTTTTTAGCAGAGCTAATCACTGAATGTTTACCTTATATTGATCCAAAATGTACTTGAAAAAAAAATTACACACAGTTCTGCCCTCAGAAATCTCATAGAACAAGTCAAATCTCTCTTTGATATGATGTAGCCTTTCCGTGTAATTTGAATAGAATACAACTTGATTTCCAGATCCTTTGCAGAACTGGTCGCTCTCCACAGGTCTCTGTCTCTATTTTAACACAATCCTTTTCTCATCCATATCCTCACCTTTCAAAAGACAATCCCTTTTGCCTGACTTTCCCCTGTGAGTTCCTTCTTCTACGCCTCTCTCATCACAGAAGATGCACCTTGGAAATTTGCAGACGCCATTTTTCTTACTGTAGTCACAAGTATGATGAACTGGAATGAGACCCTCCTCCCTGTCCCTACTAAAAAATGTAAAGCTCAGGGTGCCAGTTGTAGATTCTTTTTCTTTAAAAAAAAAATTTTTTTTTAATCTTTATTTATTTTTGAGAGAGAGAGACAGAGTGTGAGAAGGGGAGGAACAGAGAGAGAAGGAGACACAGAATTGGAAGCAGGCTCCAGGCTCTGAGCTGTCAGCACAGAGCCTGACACGGGGCTCGAACCCACAAACTTTGAGATCATGACCTGAGCTGAAGACGGACCCTTAACCGACTGAGCCACCCAGGAGCCCCGTTGTAGATTCTTTACCTTGGGAACTCCCAGAACTTGGGAGCAAAAGAAAGAAATGAATAAGAATCTGTTCATAACAATAATAATAATATGAGAGATAAGCCCTTTGCAGAAGTCAACCACCCTGAGAGTACAGGTCACTAGATTAGTTGCTATGAATCTGTGAAACGATGCCCAGGACCAAAAAGGTGTCCGAGAATATCCTCGAAACTGTAACCCTAATGACAGAAGATCTTATCACCTGGGGCAAGCTGACTCTAGTAAAGGTAATCTACATGGAGGATGTAAAAGGGAATAAAGACTCAACCAGACCCAATCTCACCTCAGAGGACATCAAGGTAGGGGAAGTACAAAGTTCTTCTGGGTTCAGATTGCTGATGTTCTCCTTTTCTCTGGCCTCAGGAGTTCTTACTGGCTTCTCTGGTGGCTGGGGGTCAGGAGAAGCCTCCAAGAGGGCCCTAGGACTGGTGGGCGAGCCCTGTTCAGAGGCTGGAAGGCTGGAGGGGAGGTTCCCCAAGGAGTGCCTGGGGCTGGGAGTGGCTCTGGGCGGAGGCGGCCTATTAGGAGGTGCGGAGGTCCTCTGGACAGGGGCTCTCTTCTTCGGTTGTTCGGACCCTTCACTTGAGGTGCGGGTTCGGAGGACCACTTCTGGGGGAGATGAGGGCTGTTCTGAAGGGAGAAGGGGTCCACCTGGTGATGGAGATGGGGAGCCAGGGAGCGCTTCCTCTTGGGACTTGCCGTCCTCAATGGTGGGAGAGGGCTGGGCCTGGGTGGGGCCGTTGCAAGCTGGCAGAGGCTCTTCCTCCTCGGAGGAGCTAGCTTCAGACTCTTCCACTTCTTCTTCCTGGTCTTTTAAGGGCTCTTTAATCTCAGCATCATCTTCTCGTGGGGCCAGATCAGATGCCAGCTCTTCTTCACTTGCTGAGATGGAGTCCCCTTCATTCTTCAAAGAAAGCGCGGAGGGACTGGTAGGTGAGGTGAGAGGGCTGGAGACTGCGGATGTTCGAACTGGGGAAGAGATGACTAAAGAGCGTCTGCTGCTGCTAAAAAAGTAAGAGCGTTCAGATTCAGAAGAGCTGAGACCTGGAAGCAACCTAAATACCCCCACGTAAATAATGATGCATGCACATCATAAGAAAATAGAACAAAGCCATCGAAGATATGGGAAAGCTTGGGGACGCCAGGGTGGCTCAGTCGGTTGAGCGTCCGACTTCGGCTCAGGTCATGATCTCACGGTTTGTGAGTTCGAGCCCCGCGTCGGGCTCTGTGCTGAGAGCTCAGAGCCTGGAGCCTGCTTCGGATTCTGTGTCTCCCTCTCTCTCTGCTCCTCCCCCCGCTCATGCTCTGTCTGTCTCTCTCTCCTTCAAAAACATTAAAAAAATTTAAAACATGAGAAAGCTTGTATACTTTGCGATAATGCTTCTGTTATATAGTGCAAAAGAGGCTATAACATGTTATATATATCTCACGATCTCAATTACGTAAAAAAATATATAAAGAAAGCAAGACTGGAAAGAAACATAGCAAAATGCTGACAGGATGTTTTCTCTGGGGAAAAGATTCACAGGTGATACACATTCGATTCTTGTGGACTCTATTTGCAAATTCACCTGGTCCCCAAAATTGATTTGTAACTCCAAAATGAACACTCACGATGCTTTCTTTTGCAGCCAGCCACAGACACGACGCGAGCTTTGAAAAGTGGGTGCCTGAAGGGCACTTTCCCAGCCAAGGTCTAACCAGGCAACCCTCTGCCTGGTTTCAGCTCTTACAACCGCAAACATGTCCTTTTTGCCATGTCTCTCACAGTGTGCTTTTTGTTGGTGATTTTGCTGTTAGAATGGCCTCCCAAGTATAGCAGTAAAGTGCTTAGAGCGAGACGACTGTGATGTGCCTCACAGAGGAAAAAATGCCTGTCAGATAAGCTTCCCTCAGGGAGGAGTTTTGGTGTTGTGGGCTAGGAGTCAACAACAAGGTGTCTTTCAACAGAAACACACACAAGAAGACAAGGTTACGTACTGATTGGCTGATGAAAATGCTAGGAGTGGGGTCTTATGGGAACCTAACTCCGTGTCTCCCTTAGGAGTAATGGTTGAGTATTCGCTAATCCAGTGGTCACGGTGACTTTATGGAACACAATGACCATGAATAATGAAAACTGACTCTACGTATTCAGTAGGCCGGACACGGTGCCGAGTGCTTGTATGGCCAACGTCAGCTTGAGTCCTTCTCACCTCAGGGGCCTCCTATGTACTGTCTACAAACTGATTAAGCAACCCACAGATATTTACTCGACAGATACCAATTATGCTGGTACAAGGATGGGAGATGGGAATAGGCAGAGAAAGAGAAAAACTTCGTTCCGGCCTTGTGGGAGTTTCTGATGTGAGATAATAAGCAGAGCGACAGAGGTTATTTCTAACACTGACATTCTAGGGTCAGTAGCTTTAGAGGCCCAGGACATAGCCAGAAAAAAACCACATTTCCCTACGAGGTTCTGGGACATCTTGGTGTCCGTGATAGTAAGTTTCAGACAAATGGACCACTACAGAGAATTCTGTCTCTAAATGCTGAGAAATGGAGAAACAGAATTTTTGGAGCAAAAAGGGAATTCGTCTAGGAAATCTACATTGACCCTTTAGTGATGATTTGTAATCACTAAACAAATTGCTGTAACAGACTGCTAAATGGATAATACAAGTAACAAATGTGAGCCTGATGCTTCCTTTAAGTCCCAAGATCAGTGTCACCACCTCCTTTAAAAGTCTACCCTGACCATCCCTGCAATGGCAGATACCTACTTCTCTGGAATTCCTACTGGTCTCATTGAGTACTTATATGTGCAAGCTTATATTGTTCCTTGTCTCCATGGGTACATTTTCTGTCCTTTCAACTTTTGGTAAATCACTTCGGGGAAAGGACAAGTCTCCTATGTCTTTGGGTCTCTAACTCTCAGCATAAAACCTTGTACGTAGAAGGAATCAAAGGCTTCAGAATGAGAAAGTGATCATATTCTGAGGGACCACTGAACTGCTTATGTTTACCAGCATAAAGAATGTATGAAGGCAATAGACAACACACACACACACACACACACACACACACGAGAAGAAAGTCATAGAATTGAGAAGATATTTGCAATGCATAGCATTAAAGTGTTAATATCCAGAACAAACACAAAAAATACCTCCTATAAATCAATTTGAAAAGGGGCGCCTGGGTGGCTCAGTTGGTTAAGCATCCGGCTTTCGCTCAGGTCATGATCTCACAGTTTGTGAGTCTGAGTCCCACATTGGGCTTACTGCTATCAGGGCAGAGGCGGCTTCAGGTCCTGTGTCCTGGTCTCTCCGCCCCCTCCCCAGCTCACGCACTCACTCTCTCTTTCTCAAAAATAAATACGCATTAAAAAAATTTTAAGAAAAAGGTAAACAATCCAAGTGAAAAATGTGAAAACAAGGTTAAACTGGAAAGTCACAGAAAGGAACCTTAAACGGCCAGTAACACGAAAAGATGCTCAGGGTAACCAGCGATTGTGGAGTGTGAATTAAATTGCAAAAATTCCACTTCATACCCATTAGTTTAGAAAACTAAATAGGTCTGACAGCGTCATATGTAGCAAGAACATGGAGCACTGGGGGGCTTTTACTACTCCTGGTGAGTTGTAAATTCCAGCAGTCACTTGGGAGAGCCATTTGACAATGACAATCCCTAGCAAGGCTGAAGAAGCCCATGCGCAGACTATGACTCAGCAATTCCCCTCCAAATGTACACCCTAAAGAAACTCTTGGTGATACACACAAAGAGAAATGCAAGATGTGTCCGCCGTAACATTATTTGTGATAGCAAGAAACTGGAAAACAACCCAGATGTCTATCAGCAGGAGGACAGAAAAATAAATTGTGGACAGCCACACAACAGCATCCATCACAGTCAGGGGAAAGGAAAGACAAGAGCTGGTAACATGTAGCAACAGGATAAACGAATGTCACAAACGGTATGAAGAGAACAGAAAGAAGTTGCAAAAGAACACGTCAAGTATGATTCCAGTTTACAAAGTTTGAAAACATGCAAAACGGTATTTTCTGTGCGTGCGTGTATGTGTATAAGAAAAGTAAAAAGACATACATGGGAAAAAGAAATACGAAATTTAAGACAGTGGTCACCTTTGGAGAGGGGGCAGGAAGAGAAAGTGAGTGGGGAAGGGACACCGTGTGCTTCAATGATACATATAATAGCTGATTTCTTAAATCTGGTGGTAACTGTATGGCTATTTATTGTATTATTCTTTTTTATTGTATTTTTTTATACCTTTAGTGATAGCTGAAATATTTCATACAAAAAAAAAGAATTTATAGGAGGCATAATACAAACAACAAAGTGGGGCGCCTGGGTGGCTCAGTTGGTAAGGGTCTGACTTTCGCTCAGGTCATGATCTCGTGGTTTGTGAGTTTGGGATTCTCTCTCCCTCTCTCTCTGCCCTTCCCTCCCCTCTTCCCCCCCCGCTCTTTTTCTTGCCTGTGTGTGCACGCGTGCTCTCTTTCTCAAAATAAAACCAAAAAACAAAAAAACCAAAAAACCAAACCCAAACTCTTTACAAAAAACAAGTAACAACCAACATCATGCACATGACCGTGAAGGGAAGGCCAGGATCGGGGATGGAAATGGGAGTGCTGCGAGTGTTCACAGGACAAGGGAAGCAGCCAAGAGTCTCAGAAGTTGCTCACCTTGATACTCCCTTCACCACAAAGACCTTGTTGGAATGTTGCTTCTCCAGTTTGCTCATCACCTCGTAGAGACTGTGGTTCAGCTAGAGCCAGCAAGAGAGACGGGTTGCTAGCCAGAGGGAACCTGAGACTGGCATATCCCTTCTCTTCTCCCTTTCAGACAGTTCCCCAGATAAAACCTCCCCACCCTTAACTATAAAACTCCTCCTCGTCTCTTTTGCACTAGTGTCTAGGGTCCTGTCCTGCCACCCCTTCTTCCTTGACTTGTCTGTGTCCTAAGTTCTGTCTCTTCCATCAGACTGGCAGCTCCCTCCCTCAAGGCTGGGTCCTTGATGTCTGACGTTTGATTTGAGGTTCTAGCTTCTCTCAGGTAATCCAGGCAATAAAAACCCATTGTAATATTAACGAGGCAAACCATAATTTAGCTCAAGAAACTGCGGACAGGAACATGTGGATGTGTGCACGAATTCAGTTAATGTTGTAATAGCAAAGAGTCTTGGAATCCCAGGACTAGAAAAGACCCCATGAGGTCATGTTGTGTGGCTGCCTGTCACTGCATAGGACTGGCCTTCTCCATTCACGCCCAACTACCTGAGAAACCGACCTGTGTTTAAACACCGCCCTCCTTGCGGCGCCTGGGTGGCTCAGTCGGTTGAGCGTCCGACTTCGGCTCAGGTCATGATCTCACGGTCTGTGGGTTCGAGCCCCACGTCAGGCTCTGTGCTGATGGCTTAGAGCCTGGAGCCTGCTTCCGATCCTGTGTCTCCCTCTCTCTCTGCCCCTCCCCCGCTCTCACTTTGTCTCACTCTGTCTCTCAAAAATAAATAAATGTAAAAAAAATAAAAAATTAAAAAAAACCCAAAACACCGCCCTCCTTGCTCCCTAGCAACAGAAGATAAAGATTTCCACAGCCTGGGACTCCTGGCTGGCTCAGTCGGTACAGTATGTGACTCTTGGTCTTGCAGTCGTGAGTTTGAGTTCTGCATGTGGCACAGTGTTTACTTAAAATAAAAAATAAAGGGGCGCCTGGGTGGCTCAGTCCGTTAAGGGGTTCGTGAGTTCGAGCCCCACATTGGGCTCTCTGCTGACAGCCCAGAGCCTGGAGCCTGCTTCCGATTCTATGTCTCCCCCTCTCTCTGCCCTTCCCCTGCTTGTGTGCACGTGCTCTCTCTCTCTCTCTCTCTCTCTCAAAAATAAATAAACGTTAAAAAAAATAATAAAATAAATAAAAATAAAAGATTTCACAGCTTGGTTCCCCATGTCAGCTATTCCTTCCAAAGGCCTACCTCCTTTATTCATCTGAAGCTCAAGTTTGGCTGCCATTATTCAGTTGTTAATGGAGACGGGGAGGGCCCTCTGAGGCAGGTACAGGTGCTTTAACCCAGTTCAACAATGTCAGTCAAGTGCTATTATCTCCTCATGAGAAAAAGGTAAAAACCCGTGCTGCCAATATCAATATTTAATGAGCTTATGTAAGTTAGGGCTACTTTCACATTTCCTAGGAAGACCCACCTAGCTGTCCACATTTGCCAAGATGTTTCTCACCTTGCTCATCTCCCTGTAGAAGACATCCCTCAGGTTGGAGATGTTCTGGAAGATGGTCACGTAACAGCCAATACGACTATCAGGGGCCAAAAAAACAGAAACAAGACCACATGCAGGTGAGCGATGGTAAAGGAAATCTTTGAGAGACAAGGGAGGAGCTTAAGCCAACACCAGAGGACACGAAGAGTCCTCAGAGAAAAGCACCCTGCACCCTAGACTCAGGATGTGATCTGGATTTGTCAGGGTGAGGCCAGTAGCACACTGGGCTCTCAGAAGAGTGGGAAGCTCAGGGGAGACACTTATCGGCCCAGCCTGATGCCAAAACATGAGACCTCTAGGTGCGTGAAGCTATCTTGATCCAGGCCCTTTAGGTACTAACGTAGATATGAAAGTACTCTAAAGACTTTTTATTTTTATTTTTATTTATTTATTTATTTATTTATTTATTTATTTATTTTTTTAACGTTTATTTATTTTTGAGACAGAGAGAGACAGAGCATGAACAGGGGAGGGTCAGAGAGAGGGAGACACAGAATCTGAAACAGGCTCCAGGCTCTGAGCTGTCAGCACAGAGCCCGACGCGGGGCTCGAACTCAAGGACCGCGAGATCATGACCTGAGCTGAAGTCGGCCGCCCAACTGACTGAGCCACCCAGGCACCCCTCTAAAGACTTTTTAAAGTGCTGTAAAAATATAAGGCCATACCATTATAATTATTATCATAAATAATTATTCTTTCTCATTGTGCAATACCTGGGCTTCGATGAAGCCGAAGGCACATTGGCAGAATTCTACTGTGAATGAATGGGGGAAATTTACATTTAAAGAAACTGTATGAAATTGCAATGCTATTTAAATTAGGAGTCACATTAACTGGTGTCTTAGAATACGTGTAGTGATTAAAAAGGCTCCACCCGGGGCGCCTGGGTGGCTCAGTCGGTTAAGCGGCCCACTTCGGCTCAGGTCATGATCTCGCGGTCCGTGAGTTCGAGCCCCGCGTCGGGCTCTGTGCTGACAGCTCAGAGCCTGGAGCCTGCTTCACATTCTGTGTCTCCCTCTCTCTCTGCCCCTTCCCTGCTCATGCTCTGTCTCTCTGTCTCAAAAATAAAGAAACATTAAAAAAAAAAAAAGGCTCCATCATACAGAGACTGATATTAAGTGGCAATATAAAATACTGACTACAGCTGCCATTACAGCATATCTCATACAATGAAAAGTCGGACACAAAGACAATTTCTACTCAGACACCTCCTCCCAATGTGGGAGATTTACGTCTACAACATGTTTACCTCCTGTGAAGCAAAGACATCATTAATAGAAATAATCATCCCGTGGCTTAGCGTCTCCATCAAGCCGGATGTTCGTGAGCCAAGCCGGCTTAAGACAGTGCACACCGAGGCACGGAACCATATACTCCTGGCTTGCGTGATGACGGCCATCTACTTGCCAAGATCGCTCCTGTCCAAGAAGCACCTTGCCTTTAAACTGGAAAAGCTGGCAGGGCAGGCGTGGTTAGCTCCGTACCGCCGGTGAAGTAAGCAGGGTCTGGGGCGATAAGGCAGCTTGCCTAATGTCACCCAGCAAGGTAGTGGCAGGGCTGAGGCTACACATCCCACTCTTGCACCAGAGCTCAGGTGACACGTTTGGGTTGCCAGGTAACCCGGGCCTCCAGCGGCTCGGGGGTCCAGGCCTTTTCTGAAGGTCAATCATTACCTGTGATACAGAGCGGGCAACTCCTCCAGCAGTTCCTGGTTCAGGTCTTCAAACACACTCTGGGCTTTGTTGAACTCTTCCTCTGCCTAGGGGGTGAAACAGACAGGGCCGTTGCCCTCAGTCCCGGGTCTAAGGCTGGAGAGGCTGTGCCTCCTTGATCCTCTGCGGCTTTTCAGGGACTTCCTGGGAACCGAGCCTCTCTTTCCCCAGACCCGTGCCCTCCCAAGCCATGAGTGTTTGACTATCCTGAGAGCACTGGTGTCAGGGAACACAGGATTTCCTTCGGGACACGCTGGATGCTGGATTTATCGTTTCCTAAACCCAGCCTGGCCCAGCGGGAGGGCAGGAAGGTTTTATCAGGGTTGTTTTTGTTTTTGTTTTTGTTTTTTTTACCTTGGCAGTCTTGGCCTCATCTTTCTTCTTGGCATTCTGCAACGCCTCCAGATGGTGTCGGGCACTGTCATAGTCCACAAGTTTCCGACCCCGCTTGGCAATTCTTTCCTAGCCCAGAGGTAGGAGAGAGGCCTCGAGAGTCACTTTTCGGTGGCCAGGATGCAGGTGACAGAGTGTCCAACACAGAGGCACGATGACTGGGTCCTATTATCGCACTGCACTTTCTAACAGTTTTGTGCCCAAGGGATCTCCCTCGCTCTTTGGAAAGAATGGGAATTCTCGGCGGTGGGGAGGCAGAGTAAAGGGAAACCCTACAGAGCATGTGGAAGCCTGCACTAAACATCACTACTTCCTATAAACCCACTAAAATCTGGTTCAGCCTCCAGGTGACATGGCCTTGAGAATCTAACTAAATTCAAAGTCAGGGGTGCTGGGTCTTACTCCCAGTGCTGCCACTTATTAGCCCCGTGATGGAGGGCAAGGCACGTCTCTTTTGGAACATCAGCAGCCTCATCTGCCCCTACGGTGTTATTTGAAAGCTCAAATGCAGACTATAAAGTACTTTGAAAATCCTGAAGCATAATAAAAATGGTAACTTGTTACGTGCACTGAGAGACCGTCTACTCAGTCTCATCCAAACTACATATTCAATCGTGGATTTTATTTTTAAAAAAATTTTTTTTTTAACGTTTTTATTTCTCTTTGAGACAGAGCATGAACGGGGGAGGGTCAGAGAGAGGGAGACACAGAATCTGAAACAGGCTCCAGGCTCTGAGCGGTCGGCACAGAGCCCGACACGGGGCTCGAACTCACGGACCGCGAGATCGTGACCTGAGCCGAAGTCGGCCACTTAACCGACTGAGCCACCCAGGCGCCCCTCAAACATGGATTTTCAAAGGACTAGTGATGATCTGGCCCAGCTTCCTACTGAACACGTGGAGCTGCAATATCCCAAATTAGTAGTTTACCAATTTCTGCTGGAACAGAGAATGGACAATTCCCAACTTCACAGCAGATTTCATTTTTTGAAAGCTTGATGACAGACTGAAGTCAGGACCCCTCTAATTTCTCCCTATTAATCTAAAAGCAGTGCAGCGCCTGACAGAGTAGATGTTTAATAAATAGGAGTTGAATGAATAAATGAACTCTAACTCTGCTTTCTGGAACAGCTTAGAAGAGGTTGCATCCCTCTTTTACCTAGCAGACTTCCAAGTATCGGATGTAGTTATCATGACTCCTCCAAGCTTCTTCTTGTCTACAATATACAGATGGGCTGGGTTTTTTTCCACAAGTAAAAGGGATGCCCTGACCTAGATCTAATTCAAAAACAGCTCCAATCTTCTTCACCCAAATCTAATTCTAAACATGCCCTTCACACACCTCTAACCTTCCACCTTAACCTCCCATCTGACCCCAGACTTTTACTCCTCTTTCCTGAGCTTCATTCCCGACTGTGGGCTCAAACTCTATGTAGGACATTTACCCTGTATGTTCTCTAACTTCCAGGGGCCACCCGTGACCCATCCTTGACTCTGCAAACCGATTACCTTGATCTCGCTGAACTGGGCTACGTAGTTTTCCATGGTTCTCACTGCCTGGTCAGCTAATTTCTCTTCGTAGTCTTCCCAAAGGAGATCATTGTTCTGTGGGGGCAGAGGCAGAGGGCAGTGGTGAGGGCCCCACTTCTCAGCAACAACCGCCTACCAGGGGAAAGCCCAAATTCTGCCTGCCACAGACTTCCTTTTTTGGAGCGCTGTATTTATTTATTTATTTATTTATTTTTTAAGTTTTTTTTTTTTTTTTTAACGTTTATTTATTTTTGAGACAAAGAGAGACAGAGCATGAACGGGGGAGGGTCACAGAGAGAGGGAGACACAGAATCTGAAACAGGTGGAGCGCTGTATTTAGAATATCACGTTGGGTTCCGGTGAAGAAGTCAGGTGAAGGAACAGCCCTTCCCCCAAGGGGCTGCCCTATAAGACACTGGACGTACACTCAGGGATTAAGAACAGGAAGAGATGGTCAGAGTTTTGGACTCTAGAGCTTGGAGGACAGGCAAATTTGGGAGCACAAAACTGCATGAAGTTAACTTTCAAAACCAACCACTTGGGTTTTATGGAACGGAAACTTCCGTAAGGTTTTAGGAGGGGGAGAAGGGCAACAACGGAGGAATCTGTAGACTAGGGAAAACTTGTTTTGACTTCCATAGTTACTGCTTTTTGCTACCGCCCGTGACCGAGACTACATAAATGAACGACGCGGATTGGCTCCTTTGTTTATCCATTTTCTGGGATACAGAAGCAAAGATAAGGCTGAGATGAGGGCAGGAGTTAGTGCCAGAAGAGGTGTTTAGCCCAAACGCTCTTACCCCTACGATGGCCTTCAGCTCGTCGTGACCGTCCCACTCGTTGCTGTAGATCTCCTGCAGGGTTTCTGACACTCTTTTTGAGCTTTCATGCATCACTGAGAGGAGAGAAGTCACGTCTACCATAAAGTTTCCCCCAAAGTAGGCTGGTATAATCATACGGGTGGACAGGCAAAATCAGTGGGTCTACTTCAGAAGGACGCAGACCAAGAAGGTTTGGGTTATCCGTGAGGAAAGCGGGACGGGGCTGGGACAGCACGAGTCGCTCTTGCTCTGCCCACAAGCCCCAGGACTCAGGGGCAGGCAAGTAAGTGATCAAATGCCTGAGAATGGTTGTTTTTCTTTCCGCGCTCAGACTTCTCAGGAGCTCGAATCCCCTGTGCTACGCAATACCCACCTTTGACGGCGCTAAGGAAGTTCTTCAGGTCCTTGTAGAGCTTCTGGCCTTCTGCCTGAAAGGGAGAAGTGCTTTCAGTGACTGAAGAGATACGTTTGGAAAGACGCCTTAGAGGTCAAAGTTGAAAAGTAGGTTCAAAGCAGACGTCAATCCTGGAATCCGCAAATGTTATAAATGAGCCTCTGTTCTCTTTTCCAAGAAGTTGTAGGTTATCTTTTTGGGGGCTATCTTTAAGTTGGGAGATTGTTCCCATGGCACTGGAAGATTTTCTTTCCTCTGTTTGTTCTCCCATCCAGTGAACAAAAGCCTACGCCCCGGGTTCCTCTGCTGGAAATATGTGTCCTCCGTGACCCTGTGGGTTATACTTTCCTCTCTGGGTTAAGTACATTGCTACCATCTTCTTAAGACAGTAGGTCTTCTCCCTCCTGTGCACCCTGACCATTCCTCTCCTCTCCTGATGTCCTTCTCTGCCTTGCCTCACTTTACCCTTCCCTTCCATCAATCACATGCTTTACACTCTCCTTCAAACAGCCTCATCACTGATTCTCCTCCTGTTCCAACATCAATAGCTTCATCCATAGCTCTATCCATCTACCCAATTCTTTCTTTGTTCCCATGTCTGAATTCTCATTTTTTAAAAATGTTTATTTAAGGGGCACCTGGGTGGCTCAGTCGGTTAAGCGTCCGACTTCAGCTCAGGTCACGATCTCGCGGTCCGTGAGTTCAAGCCCCGCGTCGGGCTCTGGGCTGATGGCTCAGAGCCTGGAGCCTGCTTCGGATTCTGTGTCTCCCTCTCTCTCTGCCCCTCCCCCGTTCATGCTCTGTCTCTCTCTGTCTCAAAAATAAATAAACGTTAAAAAAAAATTAAAAAAAATGTTTATTTAATATTGAGAGAGAGACAGAGACAGAAAGTGTGTGAGTGAGTGGGGGAGGAGTAGAGAGAGAAAGGGGGACAGAGGATCCAAAGGGATCCAAAGTAGGCTCCATACTGACAGCAGAGAGCCTGATGTGGGGCTGGAATTCATGAGCCATGGGATCATGACCTGAGCCGAAGTCGGATGCTTAAGTGACTGAGCCACCCAGGCGCCCCTGGATTCTCATTTTTTAAGGCTAGGACTCCCAAGCACAGATTAGGTCTCCTCCCTAGTAAAAAAAAAAAAAAAAAAAAAAGGGAGAAAAGAGAGGAAGGTATCATTTAAGTTTGGAAGTTTTTATCTCAACCCCACAGGTGACCCACTTCTGTTTTAACTCTGACAAATGTTCATTGAGCCTCTGCTTCTTGAATCCAGCAACCAGAAACTCGTGACTTCTTGCTGAGACTGCTTCAATTTAAAATAGCCCTAGGGGCACTTGGGTGGCTCAGTCTGTTAAGCGTCTGACCCTCAATCTCAACTCTGGTCGTGATCTCTCAGTTCGTGAGCTCGAGCCCCGGGTGGAGCTCTACACTGTCGGTGTGGAACCTGCTTGGGAGTCTGTCTCTGCCCTTCCCCCTGCACTGTCTGTCTGTCTGTCTCTCTCAAAATAAATAAATAAATTTCAAAAAAAAAGGTTCTATTAGAACTTTTGCCCACTGGTCTTAGGCTGGCCTTCTGTACTCAGAGTAGATCTGCTTTCTCTTGCACATATGTTTGAAGACATCTGTCACATACCCCGCACCAAGTCTTCTCTTTCAAAGGCTTCCTCTGTTGTTCCTCATGGTGTTATTTAAAGCTCCTTCCGACTCTGGCCTCTTTCCTCTGTGTGAACTCCAGTTTCTGGGAGTTGAGCCTAGACCATTGACCTCTTGGAGCCTGACTTCAGGAACGTGGGCTTGGACTGAAAGGTGCAGTCCACTTAAGGGGGTTTCCTGGGGCCAGACCTGTGGGTCAGGACAGTGACCTTCATGCCAGCTCAGGTGAAGGAGTATTTAAGTTGAGATGCATTATTATGAAGTATGCCCATAAGCTACTTGTGAACTTGCTCATTTATTTTATTTGTTTGTGGTCATCACTAGATAGGCTATTGAGCATACCAAAAGTATAAACAAATGTATGGGAGGAAAAACTGAATATTCAGAAAAGTCTAACAACTTAAACTTTTTTTTTTTTAATCTGCGGAAATCTTTGCAGGAAGGACGATTACTGTGTACACAGCAGAAAATCTAGGTCAACTCGGGGTCAAAGTAAACTGGACTAATTATTTCATCCATGTTTTTGCCTCCAGCGCTTACTTCTAAGCCAGTCCAAACTTAAAATTTTTTTTTTTTTTAGCATTTATTCATTTTTTGAGGGACAGAGAGAGAGCATAAGCGGGGGAGGGGCAGAGAGAGGGGGAGACACAGAATCCAAAGCAGGCTCCAGGTTCTGAGCTGTCAGCACAGAGCCCGATGCGGGGCTTGAACTCATGAAACGCGAGATCACGATCGGAGCCCAAGTCGGACGCTTAACTGACTGAGCCACCCAGGCGCCCCAGCCAGTCCAAACCCTTAACCATACTTCAGGTTGAAAGTTCTGGGAGCTGGGATGCCTTTAAGCATCTGACTTCAGCTCAGGTCATGATCTTGCAGTTTGTGAGTTTCAGCCCCACATCGGACTCTCTGCTGTCAGCACCGAGCCCACTTTGGATCCTATGTCCCCCTCTCTCTCTGCCCCTTCCCTGCTTGTACTCTCTCTCTCTTAAAAGTAAATAAACATTAAAGAAAAGAAAAGAAGAGAAGAGAAGGGAAGGGAAGGGAAGGGAAGGGAAGGGAAAAGAAAAGAAAAGAGAAAAGAAAAGAAAAGAAAAGAAAAGAAAAGTCCTTGGAGCTGAATGCCAGGGCTCTAGGGACATGAACACACAGTCTCAAGGGCGTCTAAGACACTGTCAGGGAGGTGGGAAAAGAACCGGCATTGTGCGGTATTTCACAGCAAGTGAGGATCAGGAGAACATCAGAGAAATGACCGGGGCGGGGGGGGGGGGGGGTGGTTCAGATGTTATAGAGAGGTTAGAGTGCAGGAACAACTGGTCACAGTAACTGGACTTGGTAACTGGAGGTCACTGGTAATCTTGAGAAAGTGCTTTCAATAGCATGATGGAGACGGTCAGTCAGCCACCAAAATTCAGAAACACTCAGCATTCATCAGGAAGGATGTTTCACTTCCTTCTTGCTTTTTCATTCATGGGAAAAAAGTTGAAACAGCCTAAGATGTTAAACGTGCATAAAAGCTTTTAAAGATGGAAATGGTAGGTGGGTGTAAGTTTGAGAGTTTTAAAAATGTGACAGCCAAGGTTTGAAAGAGTTTTGAGGATTATACAAATTAACAAGGATTTCAAGTTCCTTTTTGAAAGAAAACAAAACGAACTCAACTTTTTACCTCACCATGAAGATTTGGTCTCCAAAGTACATATTGGAGTAACAAAACCTGTTAAACCATCTTGCGTAATTTATTTAACAAAAAAATTTTTTTTTTTTTTAATTTTTTTTTTCAACGTTTTTCATTTATTTTGGGGACAGAGAGAGACAGAGCATGAATGGGGGAGGGGCAGAGAGAGAGGGAGACACAGAATCGGAAACAGGCTCCAGGCTCTGAGCCATCAGCCCAGAGCCTGACGCGGGGCTCGAACTCACGGACC
Organism: Panthera uncia; assembly: GCF_023721935.1. NCBI lineage: Eukaryota > Metazoa > Chordata > Mammalia > Carnivora > Felidae > Panthera > Panthera uncia. The sequence goes on from NC_064809.1 coordinate 75,769,198, forward strand.
GCGAGATCGTGACCTGGCTGAAGTCGGACGCTTAACCGACTGCGCCACCCAGGCGCCCCACAAAAAAAATTTTTTTAATGTTTATTCATTTTTGAAAGAGAGAGACAGAGCACAAGCAGGGATGGGGCAGAGAGAGAGGGGGGACACAAAATCCAAAGCAGGCTGCAGGCTCTGAGCTGTCAGCACAGAGGCCGACGCGGGGCTCGAACCCACGAACCGCGAGATCATGACCTGAGCCGAAGTCGGACGCTCAATGGACTGAGCCACCCAGGCGCCCCCATCTTGCATAATTTCTACAAATGAAATTCAAATTGTTTTTATCCCATTAGACATTATATGGCCCGACAAATCCGATCAGTAATCAAGGCTACCGTGCATGACCATGCACTTGTATGTATGCTGTTCAAAACCAGGGGGTTCTACTGATACCAGAGTCCATAAAATGTGAACGCCTTCTGCCTTCCGTGGCACCTCACAAAAGCCTAACTCCCCTTCTGTGTTTTAGGATCAAGCTTCCAGGTCAAAGTTCTTCCTTTAGGAAGAGTTCTTGCTCTTTCCTTTGAGGAGATGAAGCATGTGTGTGTGTGTGTGTGTGTGTGTGTGTGTGTGTATGGGGGGGAAGTGGGGTAGCGGGACGCCAGTGGGTATCATTTTTTTTTTTTAATTTTTTTTTTTAACGTTTATTTATTTTTAAGACAGAGAGAGACAGAGCATGAACGGGGGAGGGTCAGAGAGAGGGAGACACAGAATCCGAAACAGGCCCCAGGCTCTGAGCTGTCAGCACAGAGCCCAACGCTGGGCTCGAACTCATGGACCCGGAGATCATGACCTGAGCCGAAGTCGGCCGCTTAACCGACTGAGCCACCCAGGCGCCCCCAGTGGGTATCATTTTATTTCACTGACCTGTCTGCCCTCCTACCCTGAAATGTCTCCAGGCTGAAGAATCCTAGCCTTCTTCTTCAGGTGTGATTTTTACGGTCTTAGGTTCCTCCCCGTCTGTGGGTCAAAGACTTGCAAGTTATTCCACTTTTCCGGTTCCAGTCTCCTCATCTATAAATGTCGGGTCAGACCATTTCTAGCCCTAAATCTTATCGTTTTAGCACTTCCGCTCTCTGAATACCTGGCCAAATTCTTGGCATCACCATAAAGAGTCTGACTTGGTCCTTCCAACCCCTATATAAACAGCCCCAGCCCTCAGGTAATGGACCATTCGCTGTGGAAGCTTGTGCTAAACCCTCAGGTAGACAGAGCTGTGCGGTACTGAGGATGGAGAAGAAAGTCCCTGTCCTGGGGCTCTCCACTTGCTGGAGAGAAATGGACTCAGAGAAACCCAAACACGCTCGCACAATAGTAAGTAGCCTGAAGGTCCTGGAGTAAGCTCTAGAAATGCTCCATCTAATGGAGGCCCAGAGGGGAGACGAGAAGCTGGATTGTTGGGTTTGATTTTAAAGGCAATGAATTGGAAGCAGCTGTCACTACCAGAAATAAGAGATTAAAATGCTGCTTGGGGAAAACAATTCTTCCTCTATAATATGTTTTGAAGAGTGTGGGGGGGGGCGGGGAATGGGGAAGTAAACAAAGCCTTCAAAGAAAACTTACCTACGGAAATTTGATTAGGAACCTGGGCAAGCGGCCTGACCTTGAAATCAGGCTGGGAAGTTTGGGAGTGATATTTATTTATTTATAAACAATTTTTTTACAACGTTTATTCACTTTTGAGAGACAGGGAGAGACACAGTGCAAGCGGGAGAGGGGCAGAGAGAGAAGGAGACACAGAATCTGAAGCAGGCTCCAGGCTCCGAGCTGTCAGCACAGAGCCCGATGTGGGGCTGGAACTCACAAACCGTGAGATCATGACCTGACCCGAAGTCGGATGCTCAATGGTCTTAGCCACCCAGGCGCCCCTGGGAATATTTATTTATTGATAAAAAATACACCTACAAGCTGATTGCGGTAAGGGACTGGGTACATGACCAACTGGTCCAACTTCTGGAATACTTCACTTTCAATCTCCTTGACCTTGTCTTCCCCCCCTCTGTTAGTCTGAGCTATCCGAGGTCCCGTCTCAGAGCTGACTGTGTTGTTACTGTCTTTTTCCTTAAACGGTGAATGCCTGAGGGCAGGCGTATTGTCTTATTTGTGTTGAAATACCAGGATCTAGCCTGGCATACAGCAGGCTCGCTTGTTAAGTGAACTTTTCAGGCAGGCTCAAATACCAGTCACTACGGGTAAATCATTCTCTCAGGAGAAAAGCTTCCCTTATTCCTAATCTCCCTCCATTTCCTTTCTCAAACAGATCTCCACCCCCTCTTCAAGTGACGTTCAGCTGGTGGGCTCACCCAGGAGATTCTGAGGGGACTGTCTCATCTGATCCTCTTATTCTTCTAGATGGCCCTTCCTTCATCGCTGACCCTTCCTTCCCACACACCTGCCATTGGTAGATCCAGCCTTTAAGGCCGAGAGGAGGAGAAAGGACCGAGCTACAGAAACCTTTCAACGTGGGTGTTGACTTACTGACTCCTGTTCTTTTCATACTGGGGTTAAAAGCTGAAGGGTAACCTTGATTGAGCAGAGGCCCAGGGAGGCCTCCTCGTGCGGTCCAGGGGGAAAAGCACAGGGTTCACGTTTGAATCCTCGCTCTGTAGCCCTTGTGCTTTACCTTGATTAAATCACTTCCCTCTCAGATCCTATTCCCCGCCCTCCGCCCCCCTCCCCCGCAATTCAGACTAAAATCAGTGGTTGCCAAATGCTGTTCTCAGACTGGCTACCACCTCATAATTACTAGAAGCTTAATATACAACATAGACTCTCCAGTTAATGATCAACTATGGCTGTTAGTGTCACATAAAAAAAAAGATAAGAACACGTTATGTGCCTCCAGATGAGAGAATATCCCACCTAGAAAAATGTCAAGTATTCCTGCCACCCAAACAAACAAAATCTGAATCTCATCAAACCTCTAAATCTATTCATTTATGGAAAATACAAGAGACAGAGGATCATGTTAAACAGTACCATGGGGATTCAGTCAGCCTGCAGGAAACTTCAGGAAAACAACCCGGGGTCAGCAAGTAAACCGCAAAAAGGGAGGGATTAGAAACCTGCAGATGAAGAGATTTAACTTTAAGGGATTTAAACATGTCCACAAGTTGCTGATTTAAACAAATCAGGGGAGAGGCGCCTGGGTGGTTCGGTCGGTTAAGCGTTCAACTTCGGCTCAGGTCATGATCCCGCGGTCCAGTGAGTTCGAGCCCCGCGTCAGGCTCTGTGCTGACAGCTCAGAGCCTGGAGCCTGTTTCAGATTCTGTGTCTCCCTCTCTCTCTGCCCCTCCCCTGTTCATGCTCTCTCTCTGTCTCAAAAATAAATAAACGTTAAAAAAAAATTTTAAACAAATCAGGGGATTAAAAAAATAGGGGAGTGAACATTGGACATTTTGAATTATGAAATTATTGCTGTTTGTTTTTTAAAGGTATCACTTAATCTTATGTTTTAGTGGGGTGATTAACTTGAAATATCTGAAAAGATATTTGTATTACGTTGTTAACTGAAAAGGGCAAGTTATGAAACCATTACAAACAGAATAATCTCACTATTGTGAACCTTATATTTATTTATTCTGGATTTACTTGGCTACCATACACATACATAGCACAGTGACCGTAAGGATATGAAACAACAGTGGTTGTAGCATGGGAGGGTGCAAAATCATGATTTTTTAATTCATGTTTTTCTTGTCCTTTCTGGTTTGTTGTAATGAGTAAACATCTTATAGAAAAATATTTTTAGGCGTGATAATGGCTTTGTGGTTATATTTTAAAAGAGTCCTTATCTTGGGGCACCTCAGTGGCTTAGTCAGTTAAGCCTCTGACTCTTGATTTCAACTTAGATCATGATCTCACTGTTCGTGGGTTTGAGCCTCATGTCGGGCTCTGTGTTAGCAGCATGGAGGCTGCTTGGGATTCTCTGTCTCCTTCTCTCTCCGCCCCTCCCCAGCTCTCTCTCTTTCTAAATAAATAAATAAACTTAAAAAAAAATTTAAAAAACTGGGGTGCCTGGGTGGTTCAGTTGGCTAAGCATCCAACTCTTGGTTTCGGCTCAGGTCATGATCTCACAGTTTTGTGAGATTGAGCCCCACATCAGGCTCTGCACTGACAGTGAGGAGCTTGCTTGGGATTCTCTCTCTCTCCCTCCCTCTGCCCCTGCCCCTCCCCCTCCCCCACTCACGCTGTCTCTCTCAAAAAAATAAATGAACTTAAAAAAAATTAAATTAAAATAAAAAAATAAAGAGTCCTTATATTTAGAGATTAATAATGAAATATTTATGGATAAAATGATATGATATGCAGACTGCCCTTCATAGTAATCAAGGATGGGGGAAAGTGGGTGGAGACATAAATGAGTTGACTAATTATTAAAGCTGGGTGATGGGTACATGTGGATTAATCATACAGGTTTTCCTATCTTTGTGTATATTTGAAATCATCCATTAAAACAAGTTTACTAACTACGGAATCCCAAGCCCTATTACAGGTGACCTTGCATTTAAAAATATTTCCCAAATGATCCTGATATACCATTAACTGCTGAATTAGATTATAGCTAGGGGCGCCCAAGTGGCTCAGTTGGTTAAGTGTCTAACTTCGGTTCAGGTCATGATCTCATGGTTCACGAGTTTGAGCCCCCCATCAGGCTCTCAGCCGTTGGGGCAGAGCCCGCTGCAGATCCTCTGTCCCCTTCTCTCTCTGCCTCTACCCCGCTCATGCTCTCTCTCTCAAAAATGAACATAAGACAAAAAACTTCTATAGGATATAGCTAGTGTCCCTTTAATAGCATCATAAAGAATTACTTTCCATATAATTCGATGCACTGATATTGTGCAAGAATGAATTTGGCTGGTCTTTGTCCCAGTCCTGGGAAGTTAACTTCTAAATCCTTGGGAATTCCTGAGTGATGGGAGTGTGTTCATTTTTCATGGTGGGCCTCTTCAATCACGTGTGAGTTTATAATAAACAAATGGCTCAGGATGGTGGCTGGTCAGGCTGGAAAGATGAACCATGTGATTAGAGGGCTGGGGCTTTGAGACAGGTGATATCAGCCTGACCTCCAGCAGAAGGGAGGGAAAAGGGAGCTACGGATTAAATTCAATCATGTGGCCCATGATTCACCATGTAACGAAATCACAACAAAAAACTCTAGACACCTGATGCTTGGGTGAGCCTCCCTACTGGGTAATCCTATATCAACGTGCTGGGAAGGTGACACATCTTGAGAACACAGAAGCTTCTCGTTTGGAATTCTCCTGGACCTCACCTCATGTCCCTCTTCACTTGCCTGGTCCTGATGGGTGTCATTTATAATAAAAGTGTAATTGTAAATAGAGCACTGTCCTGAGTTCTGTGGGTTGTTCTTGTGGATTACAGGAACTGAGTGGCTAGTAGGACCCCCCCAAAATTTGTAGCATTGGTCAGCAGTGTGGGTGTCCTGGGAGCTCTGGAGCCTGCAGCTGGTGTCCGAAGTGAAGCAGTCTTGTTGGGGACAGTGCCCTTAACCTGTGAAATGTGGCCGAACTCTGAGCAGTTAAGTGTTAGGACCACATTACAACTGGGTATTCACGTGAGTCAATAACCCCCTTCTATTACAAAGAGGGGACTGCGATCTCCAGGGCTCATGTAAGAATTAAGTGAGATCACACGTGTGTAAAGCACCATGCACAATGCCTGGCACGTGGAGATGGAAAGTGAAATATCTTGAGGCACCTGGGTGGCGGTGGGGGGGTGGTGCTCAGTCGGTTGAGTGTCTGACTTTGGATCACGTCACGATCTCATGATTGGTGAGTTTGAGCCCTGCATCAGGCTCTGCACAGACAGGGCGGAGCCTGCTTGAGATTCCCCTCTCTCTCTCCCTCTCTTCTGCCCCCACCCCATTCGTGCTTACTTTCTCTCAAAATAAATAAATAAACTTAAAAAAAAAAAAAGTGAAATATCCCATGGAAGCCTACACCTATTGCCCACTTCTCAATGTAAATTTTCTGTAAGAGAATTACCCGTAGCAGCCAGTGAAGGTAGAAGGAACCGAGACAATAGGAGGTTTGCTGGTGAGAATGACAGGTGAAAAGATGGACGGATCATTTAGAATTCTGGGCTTCGGCGAGGTAGATGTAGTGGCCAAAGAGGCAACAAGGAAAATCGGGGGCTACTACGATGGGAGAGCCTAGGGTGGGAGAGAGGCACCCTGAGGAAGTGGTCAGCCAAAGACTAAAGTGGCAGGGGCTCGTTCCAACTTTGTCCAAGGACCTAGGGATGCCACTGTACCCCGGGGGAACCACTAAGAGGAAAGAACACTTGTCTGTCTCCCAAAACCCAGGGTCGGTGGGAACAAGAAAAGGAAGCGTCTCTGGTTCCCAGAGAAACAAGAAGCAGCAGTTACTCCGTGGCCCTTGCCCCCCAACCCCGGGGGGAGGGTGGGGTAGGAGGGATGCCTGTTGGCTTGTCCAAACCTACTGTTCTTCTGCTACCCGGCCCTCAGGTCTCCCTTCTTCCTCCAAGCTCCCCCTCCCCACCCTCCAGATTACCTGTTGCTGGTGGAAGTTGTTGGCACTTTGTTCAAACCGTTCATCTTTGGTTTCCACAGTCTTCCCCAACTTCTGCAGAACCTGGGAATATAAGTTGGAAAGGTCAGTGAGGTGGAGTCAAGTCCCTCTCATCTGTTGGCCTCCTATGACCCTAGCTTCTCAGAGTCTCAGATGCAATTAAAGGGCTGTACTCGTATCAGCCCAATGGAATTTAAAAAATATAGGGTGCACTGTTGGAAAAAAAAATCGTATTTGGTGGTTCTTCTCAAATTGGGGTATGCCTGAGGGTATCTGGCAGTGTGCGAGAGTGTATATACAAAGCCCAGAATAAATATGGCATACATGCCTGGAATGACATTATTATTTACAGTGGGGTTCCGGGGGTGGGCTGGGGTAAAGTATTATATTAAAACAAGGATTAATAAGAATGTAAAATATGCAGCCCTAACGATAAAATATGAGCCTTGAAGGTACTTTTCACTTGAGAGATGGTCTTCCAGCCACAGCCCCAGATTCCTCTAGATAGATGAGGTTAGAGGCAGGCAGGAGACTGTTCTCTTAGGAGAGCCCTTGTGGAAAACGCTGAAGAAGACCGACACAACGCATTTAGAACCCAGCTCGAAATGAATGCTATCTCCTCTCTCCTGGGAGCCAACCACCATATTGGTCTCAGCACTAATATAAAGGACAGGAAAATGAAAAAGATACGGTGCCTCTTCTCACAGGGGACACTCACCTGTACACAAGCAAGAAAGCCCTGCATCTTCCACCTGTAGCCCTCATGTTGGGAGGAGGCACGCTGCCCCCGGGCCGAAGTTAGAATCTCAGAAGTTGCCCTCAACTACTTCTCCCTCACCTCCTTCATCAAATCCCTCAATATGTCCATCTCTGGAAACCGTCCCATGCTTTCTAGTCTCGCGGTCATAACTGTGTTCTGGGCCCTTGCTGTTGCTCTCCTGCATCTGCTTAAAACCTAATGATTCTCCACTTGCCTGCTCAACAAATTTGCATGAAGTGCCCATACGTGTCTCAGTTACTCTTGATCTTGGGGTTGTGAGTCTGTGCCCCACGTTGGCTATAAAAATTATTTAAAAAAATTTTTTTGAACATTTATTTATTTTGGGGAGACAGAGACAGAGCATGAGTGGGGGAGAGGTAGAAAGAGAGAGGGAGACACAGCATTGGAAGCAGGCTTCAGGCTCTGAGCTGTCAGCATGGAGCCCAATGAGGGGCTCAAACCCACGAACTGCGAGATCATGACCTGAGCTGAAGTCAGATGCTTAACTGACTGAGCTACCCAGGCGCCCCTAGAAATTATTTACATACATACATACATACACTTTAAAAAAATTAAAAAAAAACAATTCATACTCTATATCCTTTATGACACTTAACCGCTTTATCCCATTAATCAAGTTAATCACTCCCTTCTAAGTGTTCGCAACTTCTACACCTTGTATACATTTCTATTACCGTTTTTTAAAAATTTTTTAAACGTTTTTATTTATTTTTGAGGCAGAGAGAGACAGAGCATGAGCAGGGGAGGGGCAGAGAGAGAGGGAGACACAAAATCCAAAGCAGGCTCCAGGCTCTGAGCTGTCAGCACAGAGCCTGACGTGGGGCTTGAACTCACAGTCTGTGAGATCATGACCTAAGCCGAAGTCGGACACTTAACCGACTGAGCCACCCAGGCGCCCCTCTCTTACCATTTTATGATTTAGGTTTATCTAGCTATGTCTCCTTCTAAACTGTAGGCTCCTTGAGAACTGGGTACTTGCCTTACTCATCTAGATTTCTCAGTACCCAGCAAAGAGATACTTAATACTTCTAACAGGAGGGAGAGTGGGACTGACAACGGGAGGGGACCGACCAATGGGCTGGGACTTGAATTAAGATTTTGCTAGACTGGAATAGAGTATAAGGGGGGAGGGTGGAAAGAGGACAAAGTCATGGAAATACCCACCCACATTCACACCACTTTGTGAGGTGACTCAGCATGGTTGGTTTAGGGTGTGTTATGGGGAGTAGCGGGTAAGGGAGCCAGAAAGGGAAACTGGAGTCTCATCGTGAAGGGCTTTGAATCACGTGCAAGAGTGCCCAGGTCTTGGGGAGTGAGGAAGGCTCTACATAGAGACTTGGGCCCACGTGTCCCCATTCTTTCATTTTTTTTTAGAGTGAGAGAGCACACGCAAGCTGGGGAGAGGGGCAGAGGGCGACAGAGAGAGAATCTTAAAAAGGCTCTGCGCTGAGTGTGGCTCCATCCCACTACCCTGGGATCATGACCTGAGCCAAAATCAAAAGTTGGAGGCTCAACTGACTGAGCCACCCAGGTGCCCTGACCATATGTCCCCATTCTTTTTTTTTTTTTAATGTTTATTTATTTTTGTGTGAGAGAGAGAGAGAGAGAGACAGACAGAGCATGAGCAGGGGAGGGGCAGAGAGAGAAGGAAACACAGAATTGGAAGCAGGTTCCAGGCTCTGGGCTGTCAGCACAGAGCCCGACGCGGGGCTTGAACTCATGAGCCTTTGAGCCGTGAGATCATGAACTGAGCAGAAGTTGGCCGCTTAACCTACTGAGCCACCCAGGCGCCCCCACCCTGCCATGTGTCCCCATTCTTTTTTTAAAATTTTTTATTTTTTAAAATTTACATCCAAATTAGTTAGCATATGGTGCAACAATGATTTCAGGAGTAGATTCCTTAGTGCCCCTTATCCATTTAGCCCATCCCCCCTCCCACAACCCCTCCAGTAACCCTCAGTTTGTTCTCCATATTTATGAGTCTCTTCTGTTTTGTCCCCCTCCCTGTTTTTATATTATTTTTGTTTCCCTTCCCTTATGTTCATCTGTTTTGTCTCTTGAATTCCTCATATGAGTGAAGTCATATGATTTTTGTCTTTCTCTGACTAATTTCACTTAGCAGAATACCCTCCAGTTCCATCCACATTGTTGCAAATGGCCAGATTTCATTCTTTTTGATTGCTGAGTAATACTCCATTGTCTATATATACCACATCTTTATCCATTCATCCATCGATGGGCATTTGGGCTCTTTCCTTCCATACTTTGGCTATTGTCGATAGTGCTGCTATAAACATTGGGGTGCACGTGCACCTTCGAAAGAGCACACCTGTATCCCTTGGATAAATGCCTAGTGGTGCAATTGCTGGGTCGTAGGGTAGTTCTGTTTTTAGTTTTTTGAGGAACCTCCATACTGTTTTCCAGAGTGGCTGCACCAGCTTGCATTCCCACACGTGTCCCCATTCTTAACCCAGTGGTTAGCATCTCTAACTTCTGGAGCTCTCTCTGTAGTGGTTACGATCAAGGGCTCTGGAGTCTGACAGATATACGCCCCATCTTGGCCTTTCGATTTATGGCTCTAAGCCTTTAGGCAAATAAGCCTATCTGTCTCTTGAGCCTCTGTTTACACAACAGCATCTCCTGGAGTTGTCCGGAGAATTAAATGACATACGTTCTCAGTGCTGCCCTTTGGTGAGTGCTCAATACAAATCCATTAGCATTATGTCCAATTGCACTCCCTTCCCTATGAGTGCCTATTTCCTTCTCAGTTCAGCCATATGTTTGTCTGTGTCTCTGACTCCAGCTCATTGAACACCTGACCCTGGGTACACCCGGTCTGCCATTTTCCCTGCACCGCCCCCCACCCCCCACCCCAGACAACAGAAAGTTGCAAAACCACCTTGTCTAAGTGGTAATTGCAGCTCTCACTTCCTTCCTGCTACTCCTCCCTTCCTTTGCCTGTAGGGGCTGGGGGGTGTTCTTAGGTGGAAGGGGCCGAAAGGGTAGTCAACCCCCGGCTAGCGTAAATGTGGCATGCCCAATATCCCCAACCCCCAAAAGGCTCAAGGCAAAAAGGCTTAGAAGGGGTGTGAGTATGTGAACTGAACACTCCCACCTTCAACTGTGAAACTGAAAGATGAGTGTGATCGCCCTGAGAGCATAACCAGTGCCCTGGGCCCAAAGTCCTTTGTTGCCATAAGCAACAGGGCTGCGTATCCAGGCACTTACGCCGTGTTGTAGATGTTCTCCCGCAACGAAAGTTCTCTGACGGCAGAGAATGTAGAGTGCTGAACAAACATCTGAAAGAATTAATACATTCTACCTTTGGTTCACTTCCTAATGACAGTGCACCCAATGCCAGTTCTCTAAAGTTCTACACTAAGAATTCTGCGTTTAGAGAGAAAGAAGAGGAACAAGAGAAAAAGCGATTACAAAAAAATTCACTGCAGATGTTTGGTGGCTATAGGTCCCTACCAGGACCCTTCCCCGTAATCATTTATGATATTTTAGTTAACCCTCTCAATTGGGGTCATTTGAATAGGGCCTGGCTATTAGAGATGACAGATTTTTGTTAAAATTTTTTTCTTAGGTGTGATAACAATATTGCAGTTTCTGTGAGAAATCCTCATTTTCGGGACATACGTTAAAGTAGGCTTTTCCTTAGCGTGGTCCTAAATTTACTCTCCCGTCTTTTCTGCCACCGATCCCTGTACTCCAGCTCACCTGCATTTCTCACTACTCTGCCTCAATGGTTTTCCACACTCCCTGCCTGGCTCATGCTGGCATTTCCTCAGCTAGAATGTTCCATTCCCCCCACTTGCCTGAGGAACTACTAATCGGCCATCATTCCTACCTCAAATTCCGCCTCTGCTATAAAACCTCGCTCAATTCTCCTCAGTCTTTCTCTCCTCTGAATTCCCACAGACTGCAGACCTCTCAGGTGACTCATTTCACCAATTTTTTTTTTTTCTTTTTTTAACTAGACTGTAAGCTTCTGGCAGGCGAGAGTGCCTCTTATTCATCTCTAAATTCCTTCCTGGGTCCAGCCCAGTATCCCGGGCAAAGGAATTTCTCGGTTAAGAATTGTTGACAGAACCCTCTGGGAGACCGGTTGAGTAAAAGTCAGTAGAGGAAAAGACCAGCAAAGGAGGGGTAACACAATGCCCCTTCCGAGCCATTTGCCACAGAGCAATCGTGGATGGTGAAAGCACTCATTTGAACTGTGAAGACGCATCTTCCTGTAAAGACACAACTCAGTCTCATGTTGCGTCTGGGTGGAGACTGGAAAATAAAACAAGAAGAACGCTTCATCTCCCTCGTGTGTGTCGGTCACTGGACCTTCACGCCTAGATTTTCAGAGGAGGGGGACTGAGCAAAAGGTGTTTCTACTCCCAGCTTTGCTCCTGAGAGAGAGGGTCAGCAGGAAGTGGGCAGGCACAGATGTCACAGTGGTTTATCAGGAGGCTTGTAGAGAGAGCGGGCCTGAGGTTGGGATCCAAAGGCGGGACACCTGGGTTTCAGTGACAGTTCTGCCATTTGCCGATCTCTTTTGAGCCTCGCTTCTTCATTTCTAAAATTGGGATATTAATAACATGCACAAAGGGCAGCAAAGGTGAAATGAGATCCTATCACGAGAGCGTTGGCTCCATAAAGAGAGAGAGATCGTGTCTTTCCTGAAGTCCTCTGCCTCGACCATAATCGGCACTCGATACCTGACACATCTATTTGACACGGTGGTTACTACGTATTACTTAGAAGATTACAGCCAACTGCTTATACAAAAACTACAAATTGTTCCAGGGAGTCCTTTCTTTTGACTGTAACTTTCTCCCTCTCTCTCTTTTTTTTTCAAAAAAAAACTTTTTTTTTTAAACGTTTATTTATTTTTGAAACAGAGGGAGACAGAGCATGAATGGGGGAGGGTCAGAGAGAGGGAGACACAGAATCTGAAACAGGCTCCAGGCTCTGAGCTGTCAGCACAGAGCCCGACGCGGGGCTCGAACTCACGGACCGTAAGATCATGACCTGAGCCGAAGTCGGCCGCTTAACCGACTGAGCCACCCAGGTGCCCCTCTCCCTCTCTCTTTTGCCTTCAATAACGTGTCAAGACTCAAGGACTCTGGCAGGCTGGGCTGAGCTCCTCCTCACATTCCAGGCCATTCCCACTCTATCCAGGCAGCAGCCGCTGCCTCTACGGTGTCAACTGTACTGTTCCAAGTTCAATGTCTGCCCGCCCTTGTGTTTATGTCTAGGTTCAGAGCATCCTCCCGTTTTCTGCCTTAACCTGGAAAGGTCCCCAAGGCAGAGGTGAGGTAGCTCCTCTCTCTGCATTCTCAGGGTTCAGACCAGGAAGAACAGGTTACCTGGGTGGCTGGTTCTCCCTTTGGGGAATATTTGCTTCTGAGGTTCAAGGAACCCTCTCCTGTTCTCACTTTGGCATCCTTACCACGTTGAATTTCCAAGTCACTAAGCATCACCACTCTCATTTTTACACGTGCAGAATCTGAAGCCCAGAGCAGGGACATTACTTATCTAAAGCTTTGGAGTCCATGCTTAGAAAAGGAGAGAAATCCCCAAGGGCATAGTGTTGATGATAGGCTGGATGAGGACAGAAGGTGAAACAGTGAGGTAAAGTCAACTGCTGTGTCTTTTAAAAATAACTATTATCGGGGCGCCTGGGTGGCTCGGTCGGTTGGGCGTCCGGCTTCAGCTCAGGTCACGATCTCATGGTTTGTGGGTTCGAGCCCCACATCGGGCTCTGTGCTGACAGCTCAGAGCCTGGAGCCTGCTTCCGATTCTGTGTCTCCCTCTCTCTCTGCCCCCCCCCCTCCCCCGCTTGTGTTCTGTCTTTCTCTCTCTCTCTCAAAAATAAATAAACATTAAAAAAAAATTAAAAAAAAAACAACCAAACTATTATCCATGAATTTTTTTGTCTCCTGGGTTTTCTTGTTTTTTCCAACCCGTCACGTAGCTGGTGGCTCCTTCTCTTCCACACCACTTCTAACCAGACCTTCCCACAGGCTCTGATCTCTATCAGATTTGTAATGAGACAGCCTTCGAAGAGGCTAAAATTGTGATCAAGGTGAAATCAGAGCAAGGTGAAGTAATGAAGTCGAGCCACACAAAATCTTGCCTTTTCCTCCACTCTTTCATATGAGCCCGGCTTCCTCAAAGGCAGAAAAAGGAGATCCATCTATCAGAGCGTTGCTACGTGGAGAGCAGAGGTTCAGGTTAAAAGGGAAGGACATACCCTGGACAGGTGGAAACAAGAATGTCATGGGGCGCCTGGGTGGCTCAGTCAGTTAAGCGTCCAACTTGGGCTCAGGTCATGATCTCGCAGTTTGTGGGTTCAAATCCCCACCTCGGGCTCTGCGTTGTCAGTGCGGAGCCTGCTTTGGATTCTCTGTTTCCTATCTCTGTCCCTTCCCCACTTGCACTCTCTCTCTCAAAAATAAATAAACATTAAAAAAAAAAAAAAAAAGGAAGAAACAAGAATGTCACTAAAATGTGTCGAGGAGTGCCTTGGTGGCTGAGTCAGTTCTGCCTCAACTCTTGATTTCAGTTCGGGTCATGATCCCAGAGTCTGGGATGGAGCCCTGCCTCAGGCTCCAGGCTCTGGGCTGGGTGTGGACACTGCTTCAGATTCTCTCTTCTTCCCCCTCTGCCCCTCCCCAGCTCATCTTTTCTCTCTCTCAAAATAAATAAATAAATAAAAATAATAATGTGTAGAGAAGTGTTACAGGTGGACAGCCTACCTCAATGTTGATGCTGGAGTAAGGCCACCCAGAGCCAACCAAGGACCCAATCTAAAAAGAGATGCTCCTTCATCATCCTGGACCGTGTACTTTCCAACGCACAGAAAGCAGATACGGGCTACTGCTCACATCAGCTTAAACACTGCCCAGAGGCCAGGCAGGGTTAGGTTACGGTCCCCGCTGGCAGCACAGCTGGTCATTGCTGTCCTCACTTTGGGGAGAATGCCCTCTTGCAACCTTCAATTTCATCGTCTGTGAAAGAGCACCCTGGCTGGATTGCTAGGACAAGTCTGCCAACGTTGGTTCCTTTCTCCCACCTTTCCTGGGTCGCCTGAGCGTTACTTAGGGTTCCCGAGGGAGACTGTGGTCTCCTCTGCTTCCCTACCCTTGCCCAAGAACGGGTAGTTTTTTTCTGTTCTCTACCAACTCTTTGTAGTTTAAGGAAAATCCACTCCCATTCCCGTCTGCCTGGGACCTTCTGTTCAGCCCAGGCCCCCCGGACACCCCCACCACCCCCCACTCCCACCGCACACCGCTCTCTCGCAGAGCCAGGCCGGCCGGAAGGGCAGGTGGTGCGACCCGGCCACATACCTTCTCCTGGGCCCTGCTGAATTTCTTCTGCACCTGCTTGGCGAAGAGGCCGGCGGCGCCACCCGCCTTGCCCTCCGCCATCCTGCCGGCTCCGGGTAGACTGGGCCCAGCGACCTGTGGTTTTCTGGAGGCCCCCAAGGAGGAAGTGCGGTTCCCAGCATGCCTCGCATCCGGCTGTGGCCGTGGCCGCCCCGCCCCACGCCGCTCGAGACCCCCACGGGCTCTCCAAGAGCCCCCCCCCCCCCTACCTCTGAATCGAAGGCCCGGGGGCCCCCCCGCCCCCCGCCGCTCAGGCGGCCCCCCCCCACCCCCCCCCCAGGCCACCGGGCACTTCTGGAGCCCAGGTTGGGGGCTGCACCTGTTCAGGAGTAGGCTGGAAACTTGGGCCTGCCCTCAGGCGGCGCTCACTCAAGCCCAGCGTCAGTGCTGCGCAGCCCTGAGGGACGGGCGCGCCAGCCCCAGGGAACCGAGTTTTCTCCTGCGAGCCAGGACACGTTTGCGCCAGAAAGCCGATTCGCCGAAACCCTCAGCACCGGGAAGCCACTGGAACGATGGGGTAGAAAAGATCGCGATCTCCACTTAGCACGGGCATTGACCACATCGGGGAAACGTGTTTCACGTCCGCGGGCACGTCTCCTGGGTTGTCGAGTAAAATGCGCTTCTGGTGCCAGGGATTTTCAAGATGGAAAGCCTCTGCGGAGAGGTTGGCAGTAAGCCTAGAACTGGTAGGGATAGAGCGCGGAAAGGGACAGGACTCCACAGGCAGATTTGAAAGGGAGCAACAACTGAGCCAGAGGTAGAAATGGGGGTCCCTGGGAAAGGAGAGGATCTTACTGGAAAAGGACTGGGGAGGAGAGAATGGAAGCTCATGCTGGGGTGGGGGGGAGGGGGCAGACTTTCTGGCTGGACAGACTAGGGCCTGTACTGGGTGGAGCAGAGTGAAGACAGACCAGGAAAGTGGGGACGAGGCTGCTGAGATTACATCTGTGCCTTCCCGAGGGAGAAGGTTCCCGAAAGGAAGTTACTTCCTGTCTCCCTTGAGGGGATAGCTGGAAATTAGGAACAGTAGGTTTGGAGGAACCATTTACTCACGGATTTTACAGCGGAGGTAACATTCCTCCAGGAAGGGAAGAGGATCAAAATAATTTCCTGAGGAGTGTGGAGAGGGAGGCTTGTCTTCGATTGTTTTACAGGCCATTCCCCCAAACAGACATACTGCCCTCAGGGTCAGCTGTGTGCTGGGCATTGCTGGGTGTTGGGAAACCAAGATAAAATTAAAAAAAAAAAAAAAAATTTTTTTTAACATTTGTTCATTTTTTTTTTTAAATTTTTTTTTTCAACGTTTTTTATTTATTTTTGGGACAGAGAGAGACAGAGCATGAACGGGGGAGGGGCAGAGAGAGAGGGAGACACAGAATTGGAAACAGGCTCCAGGCTCCAAGCCATCAGCCCAGAGCCTGACGCGGGGCTCGAACTCACGGACCGCGAGATCGTGACCTGGCTGAAGTCGGACGCTTAACCGACTGCACCACCCAGGCGCCCCCATTTGTTCATTTTTGAGGGGAGGGGGGAGAGGCAGAGAGAGGGAGACACAGAATCCAAAGCAGGGTCCAGGCTCCCAGCTGTCAGCACAGAGCCCCACGCAGGGCTTGAACCCATGAACTGTGAGATCATGACCTGAGCCGAAGTTGGATGCTTAACCGATGGAGCCACTCAAGCGCCCCAAGATAAATTTTTAAAAATGCAGTCTCTGACCTCAAGATGCTTGAAGTCTGAAGGTGGAGATGGGCTGGTCATCAGACGATTATAATAGTATGTGCTTAATGCATTTATATAGAGGTGGATACAAAATTGTCAGGTTCTACATCATTAGGGTTTATTCTTGATGTTCGTCGCGGGGCTGTTCTAGAAGGGGTGAGAGTACAGAAAATGGAAGGACTTGATGTTGGATGGGAAGAAGAGGGGAGAAGGCCAGAGGATGGCGGTGCTGTGGGAACACTGAGAGAAGATGGTGATGATAACAGGTCTGTCACTAGCAGAAGGAGGGCAACACCGATGTCACTCACAGGACAGGAGTCCACGGCATCCTCAGCCACACAGCCCCCAGCCACTGCTTCCTAAGAAACTCTCTTCCATGCCAGTCTCTTGGGAACTGAAATTGATGATCACCAAATCCTGTGGTTTTAGAGCACGGACGATCTTCAGAAGTTAACTAGAGGAGGAAAGTGAGTCAGAAAAAGCTGGTGACTTGCCCAGAGGTTCCCCGGTTCCTCGGTGTTGGAATTGAGATGGGGACGCAGACGTCCCGACCCAGCTTCTTACAGTGCATGCCTACGCTGTTCCAGAGGCCTTTGCTGACTTTGCAGCCTGCACATTCCAGGACCAGTCTTAGCCGGTTTCTCCTGTTATAATGTTAACTACCTATTCCCTCTGGTCTGGTCCTCTGTGATCGCTATGAAAAGCTGCTTCTCAACCTCTTAGCCTTCTTTCGGTTCCCTGTTCGGTCGATTGTAGGCCACTCCAACAGACTGAGCCCCGGCCAGGATGAGGCAGAATTATCAGCTTCCCAGTTCTCTGTGGTTTACAGAACCCTGGATCCGGTGGTCTATTTCAGTCCTGGCCTTGACATGCTGACTCACACTTAGCTGGAGGCCCTGTATTGCGGTCTCTTCTCCCTTTTTGTTCTGCTCAACCCTTTCCTTTCTTCGTTCAGTATCTTCTCCTTTTTTTTCTATTCTCGCCTCCCTAGCCTCCTTTGTAATTTGTCACTTTCTTTGTCTGCTGGCATCTGACCTACTACTGAAGCCTATCCCCCGATCTGTAGTGTATCCTAGCAGTTACCATCACCCAGAACCGTGGGGCGAGCGCCTGTTCTAGGCACTGGAGGGGGGAACAAAAGAAGGATGAGCTCACAATCTACCTGGGAGAGTCAGGGCACGCTTCGTCACTCAAGAACATTAGAAAACACTCTGTGCCTTTGCATATAGCAAATGTACATGGGAGAAATACCAGATGGGCAGATAAATGGCTAGGTGGGTCCTAAAACGATGCAAAAAAGAGTAACATAAAACCACTCCCACTTGGCGTAGTTTGTGAAATGGCAGTAAACGGAAGATCCAGCACAGAAATGTGAAATCCAACTTGGGTCCTATAACTCCATTTCCTCTAGAGGGCCTAATAGCGAACAAAAAGACTCAGGATGATCATGCATATTCAGTTTTATTTGCTTTTCTGGATCTGGCTCAATGGCCTCTCAGAATGTTTTTTTTCCTTGATGGCCTCAAGTCCTTTCTTGGGTCTAAGCATCATCTTGGGAAGGCCATGAGATTCAGGAAGACGTTCAGTTGGGAGCAATGACCTGAAGGAAAAGCCAATATGTCCACAGTCAGTAACTTCTGCCTCCCTCCCTTCTGTTTTCTTCAGGGCTCCTGGTTGAGTGTAGCCCGGCCCTGGGTTTCTGAGGGGAGTTGAGGGAGTTGGGGGGGGGGGCAGGAGAGGGAGGGTAGGTATATGGTAGGAAGTTGGTCTCAGCTGTGTCAGGACAATTCAATGTTCTAGGCACATATGTAGCACCTAGTGGCAAGAATAGGCCTTGAAATGGTTGTGAATCAAAGTTCACGCCACGAGACTCCAGAGTGTGTTTGAAGGCTAGAGGGCATAGGTGGGATGATTGTGAAGCTACCACTAGGTCAGTGTAGGTAAAGCCTCATCTAACCTTCAAGCATCATCTAAGGTAGTAAAACCTCTTGCTAAAGGGTAGAGCAGATTCTCATAATGCCCTTAGAAAGAGCTCATGGGAGAAAACGTTAGTGACTCTTCCCTTTCCCAGGTGCACGCAGGACTTTCTGAAGCTGTTTTTCTCTTGGCTTTGACTTAGGACAGCACTGCCCTCTGTCCGGTTGAGGTCTGCTGTTGTCACCACCTTACCCTAAACAGTAAGCACTTGGGTGATGTCGGCTGAGCGGGTATGCAGAGGGGAACTTGGGATGGCAGCATTATTGAGGGGAAATGCATCATGGAGGCAAGGGAAAGGAGTAAACGTATGTGGTAAGGAAGATGATGGCCTCCCTGTCCAATTATTGCTCCCCAGCCCCGCCAGTGTATGGGTCTCCAGGTGACCCTGTTTCAACCTGTCATGTGAGAGGACTTACACTGTTGATCCAGGAGATGTAAGCAGAGACCCGTGTGAAGACTGTGGGCTTCCTGGCGACGTTACAGCCCAGACTGGACACGAAACTGGTCACTCCATGGACAACATACTTGCCATTCACAAGGCAATGGAGAGGGCCCCCAGAATCACCCTGCAGGGAGGAGAAGGAGGGTCCTAAAACTCCATTTTAAAATCTTTGGACCTTTGCTTTTGCTTATACCCCACTTCTGCATGCAAACCCTGTGCAGTTTTAAAGCTCCAATTCAAATCCCTACTTCCTTCATATCCCCACAATCCAGATGAATCTCATCTTCCTGTCCTTTCTTTTGCTGTACTTAGGTCATATTCTGCCTTGTATTTTGGTTTCATAATTTGTTTCTACCTGCCACACCTGTCTATGAGCTTTTTGAAACAGCTTTTTGAGACTGTGTCTTACTGACACGTTTCCTCTCCACAGTGCTAGCATAGAACTTTGAATGTCTTAAGCTCAATAGCTTTTATTGACTTAAATCGAACCTGGGAGTGGGGGGAGTAGGGTGTCCTCATGATGTCTTCATCCCCAGCATTTAGACCAGTGGTTCCAATTAGACTTAGCCTTTAGACACAGGGTAAGTAGTCAACACATGAAACTAAACTGGGGTGAAAGGGAGAGAAAATGATACATTGGGTAATGGTTACATGCTCAGGCTTAGAATCAGAGGAACCTGGGTTTACCTGAACACGCTCCTCCTTACTCAGCTCCCAGGATGCCAGTTCTATAATTCCAGACAGAAAAACCAAAGATAGTTCTCTGGAAAATCTGACCAGCACAAGAAGGAAGACCTAAAGATCCTGCCATTAGAGGTCCTCCACTGAAACCACCAGACCTTCACTAGGTCACCCAACAGACCAGTTCAGTGTGGATGAATCCCACCGAAGGCTCACAGCTACTGATCAGCTTTTTATTACCTCACTCTGAAATGAAAGGAGATGGTCAAGGAGTACCACACATCTGAAGAAAGCCTCTAAGATAAAAATAGAATTCAAAACGAAGAGACAAAGAAGTAAACAAAAAATGAAGGGGCAGCCAAGGGTATGCAGGGAGAAGGAAACAAGCAATAAAAACCTGTGATTAGTATTGCATCCATGATGCAAGAACAGCATACTGCAAAACGAAACATTCAGAAAACAAAAAGAGCCTTCGGAAATTATGAGTATGATAGTAGAAATGAAATGTTGGAAGGATTGGAAGATACAGTAGAACAAACAAAATATAGAGAAACTAAGAAAATAAGAGGACCGTCTAAGGAGGTAAATAGGTGAATAACAGAAATTCTAGAAAGAGACTATAAAAAATGGAAGGAAAGAAGTCATCAACAAACAAACATTTTCAGAACCAAAGTTCTGGAGTTTCTAAAATGAGAAAACCCACCAAGGCTCTCTCACGATGAATGCAAATAAACCCATACAAAAACACAAAATACTGGGGTCAGGAGAGGGTAAAATAAGTCACTTAAGAAATTAGTGGGGAAGTGTGGGGCCGAATCAGTGATAAAATGGGCATATATTTTGCCGATTTAAAGACAGTTTTTAACTCCAGGGAAAACAAAGTTCTGCAGGAAATGAAAAGTGATTTTAGAATACAACATGGATAAGAGTTCAGGCCTTAAAACAGAAGGAAATCTTGCCATTTGAAACGATGTGGATGGACCTCGAGGGCAGTGTGTTCAGTGAAAGCAGTCAGAGAAAGGCAGATACAGGATGATCCCTCTTACTGGTGAAATCTAAACACAAAACAAAACAAGCTCATAGGTACAGAGAACAGAGTGGTAGTGGCCAGAAGGGGAGGGGGGAGGAATGGGAAAAAAAAAACCCCAAAACGCTTCCCTTTCTCATGAACTCACTGAAGGATTTGCAGCATCAAAGAAGAAAGAGAAATACAGGAACACAGGACTAGCGACCCACAATAAAGCATATGCGTGCTTGTGTGTGCCAAGCCTGTCTCTGAAAGGATGGAGACAGCCAGGAACAGCCGTTAACTCCATGAAGATATATGTAATCTCACTTATAATGCTGCTTTTGATCACAACACACTCTTCCAAAACGTTCCAACTGTTAAAAAGGAGACAGCAGGCCCAAAATAAAGTCACTTATGCTAAACTCCACCAAGACTTAATACCTAACCTAACGGTAGCTTCAGTTTCTCCCAGAAATGTGACCTTTAACCAGCCAACCTGGAATTTTTAGGTCAACGCTAGGCGGCAATGTGCTGATAGACCCCTTAGGAGGGCCACTTTGCCTAAAACAAGGCATTCTTTGCCACAGCTCAATGAAGCTGCTTTCCGTTCGCTCGAGGAGATGCCATCTGATTCATGAATCATTGAATGAAGCTGCTTTGATCTTTAAATTTACTCAGCTGAATTTTTGTTATTTAACAGATTTGGTGGCAGAGGCCAGAGCAAAGGGCACTTCTGACAGCTTTGGGGACACCAAGAAACAGGCATAAAACTCTGCAAACCCTGAGTTTACTGTCTTTCTCACCATTTCCAAGGGCCATGGGTAAGTCCCTTTGTCAATTCCATTAAGAATGAACTCTCATCACATCTTTAATAATGGGCATTTCTGGTCTTTTATCATGTACAGAGAGTTACTGTTTTACAAAAGCTTCCTGCAAATGTGTTTTATCCTCAGAGAAATTCATGGAAAAGAATCTAACGGGTACTCTAGAATACAGGTTCCTGATAACTTTCAGATCAAGCAACTGAACTGGGTGAGAACTTCCAGAACTAGTGGGAAAAATGGATTCAAATAGGACAGATGTTAATTACATGGGCATGAGTGAACTGAGGAGGAGAGGATGATTATCATTTGTATGACTTCTTGTTTAAAACACTACCGGTTGTCTAATGTTTTCTTTTCCAGATTTTAGGAAACCTTTTTATCTTTTCTCTTAAGCTATCAACAATTTGGTAAGATATACATTTGTGACCAAAGGTGAAACATTTACTTGTTTTTTCCCTACCTGATCCCTCCAGAATTCAAAAATTCTCAAGTAGTCTTTTCATGACAATATACAGTTGACCCTTGAACAACATAGGGGTTAGGGACACTGACTGTCCCTCCCTGTGTAGTCAAAAATCCCTGTATAACTTTTTATTCCTCCAAAGTATAACTACTAGTAGCCTACTATTGACCAAAAGCCTTACTGATAAGAGAAACAGTCAATTAACACATATTTTATATGTTAGATGTGTTATATATGGTATTCGTGCAGTAAAGTAAGCTAGAGAAAATAAGATGTTATGAAGAAAATCATAAGGAAGAGAAAATACACTTACTGTTGTATATTTATTGAAAAAAGAATCCACATATAATGGACCCACACAGTTCAAGCCCATGTTGTTCCAGGGAAGCTACAGTTAGTTGTTTACATAGGTTCAATGAGAATCTGATCTCCTTGTAACAAGACACAATTAGAAACATTGGTTATATTACCAAAGCTCTGACTGGAATACCATATTTGAGAACATTATGCATAGACTCAGATATGACCAGACACTTTCAAGAAACTAAGATCAACTTGGGGTGCCTGGGTGGCTCAGTTGGTTAGGCATCTGGCTCTTGATCTTGGCTCAGGTCACGATCACACAGTTTGTGGGATCGAGCCCCACATTGGACTCTGCACTGACAGCATGGAGCCTGCTTGGGATTCTCTCTCTCCCTTTCTCTCTGCCCCTCCTCTTTCTCTCTCTCAAAACTAGAAAGAAAGAAAGAAAAAGAAAGAAAGAAAGAAAAAGAAAAGAAGGAAGGAAGGAAGAAGGAAAGAAAAGAAAGAAACTAAGGTTGACTTTACAGAGCCAATAAAGCCTCATGGAAAGATTGACCTGGCACTTTGCTTGTAAGATTCCAGCAAAGCAGTCTTAAAAAGAACTTATGTGGTCAGTCACTATTCTTGCTGCACTTATGTAAATAATCAGGCAAAGTTTAATGTAAACAAACTAATTCTTCTGTAAAAAAATGAAGGTAAGTGTAGAGGGAAGAACTTATGTTTACACTATCATCTGTATTAGATTCTAATCCTGTTAATTGTCTCTGAGGTTCTGTTATGTACTTATAAACTGGATCCTGAATTCTTCTAGTTTCCTAAAAAAATCTGGCTCTGACTCTTCAAATTAACATTTCCAATGTTCTCTCACCCTTTTGATTTGGAATCAATAAGAACACAGATTGCTCCTGAAAGTCCTTGGAAGGGACTACCCCAGGTCCTCCTCACCACCCAGATGGTGGTCAGACTCCAGGGACTTGGACATGCATCTCACAGCTGAAGAAGGTCCCACCTGACATCGGGTCCTACACAAACACTGGAGATGTTCCAGTCAAAGTGACTAGGAAGAGAAGTAGCTGACATGGAGGTAGACTTGCTTCCTCCCAAGATGCCAGATGAAGACTTCATACTTTAACTGACTAAATACGAAACCCTTTCTTCTTCCCTTTCTTTCCTTCACTCTGGAGCTGGCCTAGAAAGATAATGCCATCATCCATATCTCCTGGGCCATGGCTAAGGGGGATAACCTCTGGAACTTAGAACAACTTTTTTTTTTTTAATTTTTTTTTTAACGTTTTTATTTATTATTTTTGAGACAGAGAGAGACAGAGCATGAACAGGGGAGGGGCAGAGAGAGAGGGAGACACAGAATCCGAAACAGGCTCCAGGCTCCGAGCAGTCAGCACAGAGCCCGACGCGGGGCTCGAACTCACGGACCGTGAGATTATGACCTGAGCCGAAGTCGGACGCTTAACTGACCAAGCCACCCAGGCGCCCCTAGAACAACTTTTTATTTCAGGCTGAGAGAAGACGTAACTGACCCCTGGCTTGAATGGACAAATGCAACAATCCCTGAGAATGAATCCATTAACAGTGCCATCTTACTGAGAAGTGTTTTGTGCCCTGAGAGGGGTTGTCTTTGTTGTAATTATCACTCCCCTTGGGCCTATGAATGACCAGATAGCTAGCACATAGCCAGGAAATGCCTTTTAGGTTATCCAACTGTGCCCCTAGGCTTTCCACAAATGAACTAAGACACCTCATTGTACAATTGCCCTGGATTTACATCACCGAGTTGGAGAAAGAATTGAGTTAGAAAGGAATCATCGAGTTAGATCATTGAGTTAGAAAGGAATTTTTCATGATTCAGGATTCACTTCCTTTGGCAGGGCTACACTTCCCTGGTTAGGAGTAAAGGTACATGAGCATATGATCAGAAACCTCTCTTTAACTCTTAAAGATATTGTAGAATCTGTTGCCAAGACAATAGCTGCCCAATAAAAATCCTTAGACTCTCTAGCCAAAGTTCTTTTTTTTTTTTTTTCCTTAGGGAGAGAGAGAGAGAGAGAGGGAGTGAGTCAGGAAGGTCAGAGGGAGGGAGGGAGAGAGAGAGAGAGAGAGAGAGAGAAAGAGAGAATCTCAAGAGGCTCCACACTCAACACAGAGCAGAGAGCTCAATGCGGGGCTTGATCCCGTGACCCTGGGATCATGACCTGAGCCAAAACCAAGAGTCAGACACTCAACTGATTGAACCACCCAGGTGCCCCATAAGTTATTCTTGATGATAGGATAGTCCTTAATTATCTTTAGCTAAGTGAGGGGATGTCTGTACTGTGGCCAATACCACCTGTTATGCTGGATTAACACTTCTGGAGAAGCTGAAACTCAATTACGTAAGATCACTGAGCAAGCCAACGTGGTTTACAAGGGTGACTGCTACAACAGGGTCTTTCTTTGACTGACTTGATTTTGATTGGTTTGGATGTTGGGGACCATGGCTCCAAAGTGCATTCTAAACACTGGGAATTATTCTGCTTATAGTAATCATAATAGTCTCCCCTGTCCATTGTTATTCTGTCAAATGTTTTAAATGCATGTTCACAGCCACTAACCACCAAGAAAATGATCTCCCCAAAACAGGAACATCAGAAAAAGAATGAGGAGAACGAGCAACCTACAGATCGTTGAACCTGAAGTCATGGCCTGTGAATATCACAGAGATTAAGCAAAAAACCATATGACCTGTGAATACCACACAAAGGATCAACAAAATTTCACAAAAAGCTGTGAGAACTACAGGGCAGTTGCTGAGGAGACAGTAGATCCAAAACTGAGTCACTTGTGCTAAACCCCACAAAAACTTAACACCTAATCTAATTGCAGCTTCAGCTTCTTTCAGAAACGTGACCTTCAGCCAGCCAAACTGGAATTTCCTGGTCAGCTCGAGGAGGTAATCTGCTAAGAGACCCTCTCTGTTCCCCTTGGGAGGACAACCTTGCCTAAAACAAGGCATTCTTTACTAATAATTTCCTTTATTCCAGCTCCCTCTCTGCCTTTAAAAACTTTTCCTTTTCTGCAGCTTGATGGAGCTCCTTTCTATTTGCTAGATGGGGTACTCCCCAATTCCTGAGTCCTTGAATAAAGCCACTTTGATCTTCAAATTTACTCAGTTGAATTTTTGTTATTTAACAGGTACCTCTGTGAAAAAGGAAGAGAGATCCACATCACCCATAATGCCTGAACTGAAAAGTAGGAATACAAGCATTTATTTTTATAGAGGTATGGAGACCCCAAAAGAATCAGCTGACAAGAGTTGAAAGTGGTCCCTTCTGGGGAGGGAGATCTAGAAGAGTGGAAGGAACACAATGATTGTTCTTTTCCATCATTAAACTCATAGTTTTATTTTTCACCTTAAGCAACTTAATACATATAGCCTCGTTAAAAATTGAAGCTTAAAAGGAAAAGACACCAAAAGTTCACATTGGGGATGATTCTTTTAAAAAGGAACTAGCTGTACCACACCCCAACTACTGCTTAGGAAAAGAGGATGTTTTCTTTAGACTACTGCACTCAAAACAAATCAAACAAAACAACCTAAAAATCTTCCACCCAAATTCTAATAGAGGGTTGAGAGTGTTTCTGGGCTAGAGGAATGGAAGGTAATTAAATTACATATAACACTATCATCTTATGTTAATTGACTTGAAAAGAAACACAGGCTCTGGAGAGATGGAAGGTGTGGCTGAGGATCTGAGGGCAGGAGGAAGAGCTGGGAAGGAGCTCGGTGGGAATGAGTGGATCCATTCTGAGGTGAAGAGTTGGGGGACCCAGAAGTCTGAAAACCCAGAAGACACACTCTTGGGAAACTCCAGTGGCAAGGGATCTGGAGACACAACTGCCTCAGAGAATTGTCAGTTTAGAGCGGCTGCAGGAAGAAAAGTACTCTACTTATTCAGACTTTAAGACCCCGAGAGAGCAGAGGGAAAGTCAATTAACTCAGAAAGGTTAAACCTTAAGGTAATAGGGGAAGCTGGCTGGTGAGGACCTGGAAGAGAACTGCTTACCTATCAGTCTCTACCTGCATGTAGGGCTCCCAGGATACAGGACTTCTATGTTTTAACACTAGGAGGGCAAACTGGGATGAGCTGGTCACCTTACTTCCATGGTTCTAGGTGCTCACCAGAAACATTTGGTCCTTTGATCCTACTCTTTCAGTCAGCCTACCATCCTACAGCTGGCTTCTCTTTTTCCACTCAGCTCGGACCTTGCATTTGGTCTGCAGTCTTGTCCTTTAGCTCCAGTAATGCAGGAAAACCCAGCCCTGGATTAACGCATCCCTGCAACTGGGTCTTGAGTAAAATGGAGTGAATCACACGCTCACTTAGTCACTGCGTGGTCTGCAACCTCACTCTATCAGTAACATCTTGGAGGTCAGTCATCGTCCTACTCACTTTAATTAATCCAGACCCATACAACCCTTGTACCTTCATTATCAGCATCCAACCTGACTCCTATTTCATAAGTAAATAGACAAAATAATGCAAACCCCTGCCATGCTCCAGCCACCCA
Organism: Panthera uncia; assembly: GCF_023721935.1. Taxonomy (NCBI): domain Eukaryota; kingdom Metazoa; phylum Chordata; class Mammalia; order Carnivora; family Felidae; genus Panthera; species Panthera uncia. Next base: position 75,795,938 of record NC_064809.1, read on the forward strand.
GCCTGCACACTCTTTCATATCCGCGCACATTTTGGTGTCTCTCTTCCCGTGCTCTTGGTTCCATCGCTCTTCCTCTGGGATCTTGTGCCATCCGTTATTTCCTCTCACTGACTCTACAAGATGCTTTCTTCTCTGCCTATTAACACACTCACTTTTAACATACTATATTCAGCCCCTCCATGACTTGTCATTCTCCTTAAAGCTACCAGACTTTTTTTTTTTTTTTGGTCCCTCTCTTTCCCCCAAGATTCTTGGAAGAGCATTCTCCATTCCTTACTATGTTTCTTGTTGCCTCTTCATTTCTTATCTTCAGTAAAACTTCTGCCCCCTCCAGTCTACTGAAACTGTTCTTGCCAGTTACCAGTGACCCACCAACTGTGCAAGTCGGCACTTCAGTGATCTACTGTGGCTCCTGGATGCACTGTGTCATACTGTGTATGACACGTTAGTATTTCCTGAGATTCTGGAAAACCCTTATCACCTCTCATTCCTCTTAGGTCTTATGGGTTCTTTGTCCTCCACCTACCCCTGCAGCATTCAAGTATTCATGTTATCATAGTTTTTCCTCAACTCACTGTTCTTTCTTTTCTCGTTCTACAACCTTTCCCCTGCAGGATGGGGGTGGCTGGGGTGGGGAGTGGAGCTCATCTGCTGTATCTCTAGCCCAGCTCTCCCCACACTCTCTTCTTCTTTATATCTAATTACTTACTGGTTAATTATACCTGAATGTCCCATTGGGATTTCAGACTCAACTTGTTCAGAATCAAGTTCATCACCTTCTTTCCCAAATCCTATAAACCTTCTGTCATTGGAGGCAGCAAACCCCTCCCCTAAATCACTTAAACCGGATGCCTGGAAGTCACTCCAGTTGCTCCTTCTTTCTCCCTCCTCTCCACTGCCCTAGTTCAAGCCCTCAAATTTATTGCCTAGATAATTACAATAGTCTCCTAACCTGTCTCTCATCCACCCTTCCCCTCTTCAAAGACACGCTTACCTTGTCATTAGACGATACCTCTAAAAGGCAACTCTGATAATGCTATTCTCCTTTTTATAACTCTTCAATGGTTTCCCAGTGCCCAAGAGATAAAGTTCATGTCCCTAAGCATGTGATGGAGATTCAGGGCAGGCTGCCCCAAAATATACCACTTTGGGACCTTGATTATTTTGAATTAAAGTTACTTAAGCACAGACAATGTAAGAAGGATATTCTAACCCTACTTTGTTTCTCGGAAAGCAGAAAATAAATGTCCCATGTGAAAGGTACCCCCCCGTACCAGGAGGGAAGGAGACATCCTTATGGTTGGATATAGGGAATTCAGGGCTATAGAACAAACCCTCTTACCTCACCTTGTTGGGTCTTAACTAATTTACACCAAACCCAAACTTCTTTGTCTTGCCAATTCTTCACAGATTTATTTTTTCTTTGTCTAAAAGTTCTTTGAGTCTCAAATGTTTATGAGCTCCTGCACATATGAGATTAAATTCGTTTTTCTCCTGCTAATCTGTCCTATGTCAATTTAATTATTAGGTGAGCCAAAGAACCTAGAAGGAAGACGGAAAAATTTTCTTCCCCTGCACATGGCACTTGAAGCCCTAAGTCACGTGGCTCCTGCTTGCCTTCAGTGTCCTCTCCTGACCTTCTCTGGTATGGTAATAGTTTATTTCTAGACCAAGGGTCAGCCAACTTTTTCTATAAAGGGCCAAATAGTAAACATTTTAGATTCTGCAGCCTGTGGAGTCTTTGTTTCAACTATTCAACTCTCTGAAAGCAGCCGCGAATAATATGTAAATAAACAAGTATGGCTGTATTTGTTCCAATTAAATGCTCTTTAATGAACATTAGAATCTTATATTTTTCATGTGTCATGACATTATTTTTGTAAATTTATTCCCAACCATTTAAAAATGTAAAAAGCATTCTACAGAATGGTTGCAGAGAAACAGGCCGTGGATTTGGAGGCTTGTGGGCTCTGACCTCTGCTCCAGCTGTAGGGAAGGCCCTGTAATTCTCTAAGTGTTCTAGATGGTTTCTTGGCCCATGCCCTCATTCATGCTGTTTCTCTCTCTGAAGAGCTTTTCCCCTTTATGCCTGGCTTTCTCCCATTTAACCATCAGGACTCACTACAGGCTCCACTTTCTTGGGGGGAAGCAAGTCTTTTCTGACCCCAACAGGTACAGGTAAGTGCCTATCTTTTGGGCTCCTATATCACCCTACGCGTATCTTTATTATGACACTTACCCACGTTGTATTACACGTTCTATCGTATGTCTGCTCCTGCCATTCCTCCACTAAAACACTGTATTTGAGTCATCTTTGTATCCCTAACACTTAGCACAGTGTCTGGCCTCTAATAGATAATCAAGAACATTTGTTGAACTGCATCAAGAAATCTGTAAGATGGTACACTGCTGACTGATTTTGTCTAAAGAGAAGAGGATCCCATGTATCATATATATAAATGATTATAACACTATTTTGTGCGCTCTCCCCTGCCCCATTCATCCGTATATACTCCTGGAAATACTACTGAGGTAAAGGGTTGGTGAAGAAGGAGGCACAAGGAAAGCTGGGATCGATGGGAACAGAGCTTTTCTTATACACAGTTACGACCACCACCACTCCAGGCTGTAAAAAGTCTAGGTGACAAACAACTTCCAAAGAACGCACACATACACCAACACGCAAATGTTGGGCCACATCCAAGCCTCTGAGGTCAGGGCATTAGGCAAGGTGAATTTCAGCAGATTCCTTGAGTGCCGAGTTCCTGGCACAGACTCATTCTCACTGAGACGCCAGAGTAGCAAGCGGAGTCTGGACAGGGGGTGGGAGCAGGTGTGGAAAAGGGAGTGAGGAAAAGGTTGGGGGTGGGGTTTGGGAGGCCAAGAGGGGAGGGGCCCAGCCTGCGATTCCTGATGCCTCCTGCATGTGTTCACCTGGCATCCAGAGCGAATTCCGTCTCCTCCAGCGCATATCATGGTGCTCTTCACGGTGGAGCCCCAGTAGCTGGAACTGGAGCAGGTGGCATAGTCCACACTGGGCAGGTAAGCCTGCTGCAGGGCCTGGGCCAGGTGCCCATTGGCTGAACAGGACACACAGCGTTGGAGGTCAGCCCCAAACCCTCTCGGGGGCGGGGGGAGCCTTCCACACCCTCCCAAGCCTTCCCAAGCTCCAGTGAAAGCTGAACTCAGGGCAAGCTCCTTCCAGGGCGTGCCACACATCCTCTCCCCTCCCCACTTTATATGCAAGCTACGGGCCCCTTCCTTCAGGGCTCATCCTTGATCGCTGTTCCCAAGCTCCAAACCACCAACCTCCAATCTCCCTACTGCTGCTTAAAAAAAGGAAAGCACTTTAAAGTCACCGGAATGGTCGTATTTGTCGAGAACTCCCCTGCTTTCACTTCACACTGTAAACGCCACGAAGCAGAACCGGGACCATACACCCTTCTTTTCATGTCCTAAGAGCTTGCTGCAGCTTTCCTTTATCTGGCTCTTTGGACTTTTCAAAGCCTTTGCACATGAATTACTTCTCTGCATCCTTACAACGATGCTTTCATGTTCTAGAGATCAGGAGGTCGAACCACTATGATATTAAGTGAACTGAGAGCAGCTGCATTAGAAGCATGTCTCTCTCTCTCTCTCTCTCTCTCTCTCTGTCTCTGTCAGCTCCAGGTTTTCCCAGCAGACTGGCTGCTTGTGGCAAGGCCTTGCCTCTCCCCCAGAGCTCAAATACCGCCTCCTGGCTGACAGATGTCTGTGTCAGTCCTAATGTCCCTGCCCTTCTTAACCATCTCTGCTCATAGCCCGTCCTACCTTTCTGTGTTGTCTGGATGGCATTGCCTACCCGAACTCTTCCCGCGATGAGCAGAAGAGAGCTAGCTGAGTTCTCTTTTGCCTTCACTCCTCTGGACCTACGGCTACCTCTGGTTTATTCACCCCAACCCACAGCCCGGCGACTTTGGAGGTAGCGTGATGGTGTAACGACCACCAGAGTGGGAGCCAGATACCCGGGTCCTGGCTCCAGCGAACTAGTTACTAACCAGTCACGTGGTCTTAATTTTCTTGGGCCTCAGTTTCCTCAGGTTATAAAATGAGAGGCTTGTAAAAATACGCCGTGAGGGAAGGTGGCATGTTTTGTTTTGTTTTGTTTCTCAGTTATAAGACTCTATGAATCTCTGACTTGACTGTTCCATGGCCTATTCTTAGCTCGATTTCACGCACCAGTTCTTTGATCTCTGGTTCCTCGTCCCTGACTAGGGCTGCGACCTAGGGCTACAGAAAAATGCTCCCCAGAAGCCCAGCTACCTACTCAAGCCCCGTGTGGTGGATTTTGCCAACGCAGGCGACTTACTCTTGGTCATGCCCCAGCCCGTGATGTAGCAGGGATTGTTGTTGGCCAGGATGGCCCCCGCCGGGGGCAGGACACCCAGCTGCACATAGTTGTTGAGGGTAACTCTCTGGGCCAGGCGCAGCAGGGCAATGTCATAGCTGTGGGAGGAAACGAGCCTGCTCAGGCCTTCCGTCAAGGTCGGCACGCGGGGCGGCCCTCACTAAGGCCTTTGTGTGCCCATAGAATTCGAAAGGAACAACTCAGAGAAAGGGGGAGGCTGGTTTGCTCAGCCTCCGACTCAGTCAAACACAGCTGGATTGTAGGATATTACTTGTCGAACAGCAGCACCTGCTGGTGAGGTCTTGGTGTTGTGGTCTAGCTGTGGCCTCTGCGACCTCGGTGGTGGTAGTGGGGCTTACGTCTCTCAGTTATGAATGGGGAATCAGAAAGGAGCCGAGTGCTGTGATCTTGGCCATAGAGAAGAATTCTCAGGGAAGAAAGACCTACCGTGCCGCGTGGGTCTGAAAACTCCGCGGCGATATCCCAGCTCCTTGAACCCGCTCCCCGCCCCCCACGACCCCCAGCACTGACCACCATTTTAACTACCCCCTTTCCCAAAACGTACGGCTCAGTCTGGCACGAGTTTTCTCAGATCAGATTCATTTTAAGACATTTACTTTTGCTGACGGAGTCAATTCCCTAAAATGAATACTAAGCAACAGCAGAAATGGAAACCTTGAACGCTGCAGAGAAGGAATTTCAGGTGACCCGATCACGCAAACCAGCCTAGATCAAACAAGTCACAAAGGCCTTCCAAAATTCTCAAGCCTCCCAAAAGCTAAATTCTCAGAGGCCTTCCGAATGAACGTGACGGAAGCCAAGCCCCTGTTGCTGGCCAGTCAGCCCCCTACCTCCAGGCCAAGGCCAGCCCAGCCCTGTCCCTACCCGGCGGCCACGTTATTGCTGTTCCAGTAGCGATGCACCACGATGTTCTGCACACTCACACGCTGCTCGGTGCCATCGTTCTGGCTCAGGTTGTGCTCTCCAGCCACCACACGGAAGGTCATTTTGCTGGAGTGAGACAAGAGCAGGAAGCCCTGAGTGATCCAGGGGGCTCTTTTCCCTCAGAGAAAAGTTGGGAAGCCATCTCACATCTTATCTTTAGAACAAGAACTCATCGTAACTGGCCCAGGCAGAGGGCAGATGAAAAAGCCTGGAAGACGAGGCAGTAACAAGCCCCCTCGTTCTCGAATTTACTAACCTGTGGCGGTGACAAAAACTGCCAGCAACTTCACTGACCCATTTTTAAAGCCCAGCAGCAGAGGCTGAGTATCTCATAGCCTGGGAGAGGTATGGTGAACATAAATGAAATAATGGCTCTCAGCCCACAGAGAGATTTTGAGGGAAGGATAAACCAATAGTTTAAAGCATGATCCCTGGGCCAGCAGCGCCAGCATAACCCGGAAACTTGTGAGAAATGCGGATTATCAGCCTTCAACCTGAACCCACCAAGTCAGAAGCTCTGATTTGTGCCTTCCAGGTGATTCTGATCCATGCTCAAATTTGAGAACAGTTGCTCAAGACACATACGAACAAAAATGATTGCCAGCCAGGCATTGACCAGGCACTGAAATATTTACCTACTTAATCCTCACAATAACTCGGCAAAGTAGGTATTATGACCCCATTTTAAATTTTTTTTTAACGTTTATTTATTTTTGAGACAGAGAGAGACAGAGCATGAACGGGGGAGGGTCAGAGAGAGGGAGACACAGAATCTGAAACAGGCTCCAGGCTCTGAGCTGTCCGCACAGAGCCCGACGCGGGGCTCGAACTCACGGACCGCGAGATCATGACCCGAGCTGAAGTCGGCCGCTTAACCGACTGAGCCACCCAGGCGCCCCGACCCCATTTTAGAAATAAGAGAATGAGAGCTTAGAGAAGCTAAGGAAGTCATCCAAAGGCACAAAGGTAGAAGGCGAAACGGGATGGGAACCTAAGCTTGCCCGATGCCAAAATCTGTACCTTTCATTATAGTCTACTACCTCCCCACAGGCCCCCCAACACCCCCTTAAAGGCTTGTCCTGAGTGCTCAAAGATACATCTTCCTCCAGAAAGGCCAGACTTCTCCCCTTCCAGAAGCTCAGCAAAGCTGGGTTTTGTTTTTCTCACCGGTCCACGCAGTGAGCAGCTGTCATCACCCAGTTCTGTCTGATGAGGGTCCCCCCACAGGTGTGATACCATTTGCCCCCAGAGAGGTACTGGAGGGAAATCTAGAAGGGGAGGAGAGAAAGGAGGGAGAGGTTGGCGTTTCTTAAAAGGCTTTGCCCCAAACTGCATATTACACTTCTTTCCATTCCTTCCATCCTTCCAAACATTCTCCAGCTTTGTGGGCCAGAGATGGCAAATGGGTTTCATCTGACCTGTCAGTTTCTACTGATCGGTCGCTATTGGCTCCTCGGAGTGGCGGTGAGAAGGGGTGTGCCGACGGCCCCGGGATCAGCAGGGAGTGCTCCACTGTTGGGTGATGTTTGCTGTGTACGTGGATGGGGGAGGAAAGGCACACACACAGTGTATTTGACATCCCCACTCGGGGTTGGTGCAAAGGGCCAAGAACCCAGGTCCTTTGACCTGCATTCCCTCTTGGAAGGAAACGTGGCCATGGAATGGCTCCATCACCTAACCCACAGGCTTAGGTCTCCAGAGCTCCCCCTCCAATGACCTCCAGACATGTCCTGTCCCCCCACTTCAGGGAATACTCAGAACCACCACTGGAATATTCAATTTTATCAGTTCATGTCTTCCTCAGCACCTCGTGTTCCACCATCGCTCTACTTCTGAAAATTCGGGTGCAAACTTCGGTGAACTGAATTGAATTCCAATTGGAGTGATTCCTCTCAAAGTGTGGTTATTCACCAGTTAATTTGCCAGTTTTACGCATTTAGAATTGCTTAACTCAAAGCCTAGCTGCCCTGTGACGAAAGTAGAAACGCTTTAAATAGCCAAATAAGCTACATGCTCTACTTGGGGGGGGGGGGGGGGGGGGGGGGGTGGGGGGGTGTGCTTGAATGCAGAGGCACACAGTGCGGAGTGGTGTGTGTGTGTGTGTGTGTGTGTGTGTGTGTGTGTGTGTGTGTCAGGGTATTGGGACGTGGAGCTGTGGGTCTGGCATGCAGTCTTGCTCGTGCCACTGGGAACATAAATGTGGTTTGGGTTTGGGTGCTTGCCTGGGAAAGTAAGTGTGGCTGGTGTTCAGATCCCCTCCCCCAAACCTTTTGTATGCTTCTTCCACCTTAAGCCTGGACCCGTTCAACCTTTTACCTCTAGAATCCAGACAGTTAGAGAACTTGTGGGTAAGGATGTGCACAAACACACATGATGTTGTATACCAGCACACATGCAGCTCTCGTTTTGTTGGAAGTCTGGGGCTGTGAAGGAACACCCACCTGCGAGGGCCAGGAATTCTTCCGGGCCTCAGTCCCTCCAACTACCCGGGCGTTGGTTTCTGGAAAGTCCTGGGTGTTGTGTCCTTTGTGGGGCAGAAGAAAAGTGAGTGATGACTAAGCATGGGGTCAGCTCAGGGTGGGGGGCAGGGTGGCTGTTGTGCTTTGTCTGCGAATTCACAGTTCCTCCCTAGCAAGTGAGGGGCCCAGCTAAGAGTTATGGGAGCCCTTTCGCCAAACAGGGGAGTCCGAGTGGCTTCTGCTTCCCCCCACCCCCAGGTGTCCCCAGAACTCTGGCATGCTACGAAGGACCCATCTCACATCACTGGGCTAGGGCCCCAGAGGCTCCCTGTGGTCTCAGCCTTGCTCGGGGTCATCCTAATGGCCCGAGGTGACCTCTCACCCCTCTACCCACACATACGGTGCTTTGGCAGGATTCTCCAGGGGGCAAGGACGGCAGTGCACATCCCAGCCAGACACCTGCTGAGGATGTCTTCCTGTCGATGAGGGTGGTAAGGAAGCCCAGACCCATGAAAGGGGCTTCTCTGTTTCGTGGCTCAAGGCCCTGCCATCCAGAGGGTCCTGCATGGAGAGTGGCTCTCACTGCTCCTACCCTGGATTCCAGGAGGGTAAAGTTTTTGCTAGACCCACAGGGTGTCCAATCTCACCCTGGGATAGAGAGCAGGCCTGGACTTCAGGATAGCTTTTGGCTCTGCTGTCCAAATCCTCCGCCCTATAGAAGTCAGGCTCGAGGACCCACTTACCATAAAGGACCAGGGTGGCGAGCACCAAGAAGCGTAGCATGTTGCCGGCCGAGCAGACCACTGCCCCCTTGCCATGAACCAAGCCCTCTTTGTACTCCTCTTATCAGCAGCTTTGCTGACCGTCTTGCTGCCAGCTGTCAGGGCTGCAGATGGAAGGCTGGGGAAAATCACAGGTGACGTGGAAATACAAATGAAAAGATGTATTTTCAAGTAAACTAATTTATCTGTTGTTCAAAGGCAGAACAAGGTCAGGTTAGGGCTGACTTAAGCATCTGCATTCAGTGGAAAGGCATCCAGTGAACTCTTTTTTCAGAAAAAAGAGAGGGAACCAGGGCTGGTCTTTCCATCAGGGTGCTCCCTTCACAGTCTGTCACTGCCTTACTGTCCTCAGTGACACTGTAAGTGCAGAGATCCATTCAGTGCACCAGGAGGTGGAGGCAAGGGGTGGGTGTGGAGGAGGGAAGAGTAGTTAGCAAAAAGAAGAGACCACGACCTCCCCCTGCCCAACGAGGAAGGTGGGCTATGCCTCCAGGACAGAGGTGTAAATGCAGGAGGACTAAACCAAGTAGGGATGGTGGAGAGAATTCTGGTGGAAGAAGGTACTAAGAAACGGGTTTGGGGAGACTCAGACAGAAAGCCAACCAGAGAGCTCCCAGAGAAGGAGACCATGAGGTGGGTTAGAAGGGGTAGCCCCAGGATGGGGAGATGGTCTGAGCACTGTGAGCATGGAGGGCAGAGGGAGCAGGTGAGGAACAGGCCTGGCCTGTAGGTGATGAAGGGCCCTGCCTGTCAAAGTCAGGAGAGGAGAAAGGAGGGAGGGGCAGGGCGCCTTGAGGCGGGCAGAGGACTTTGGGTCGGGAGGCCCCAGAGCAGAGGGCCAAGAGCAGGGCTGTGATTTAGGCAGAGAGAAGCCAGGAAGCCTGGAGGGAGGCAGGAGAGTCATCTGGTTCACCTGGGGGTCTTTGTGGCCTAGACACTTTCCAGAATCCAAGGTTCATGCCTGCAGTTGCAAGAGAGGCCTGGAAAAAGCTGTAGGAAGGAGCTCCGTAGGCCATGTCATAGAGTTTGGGGCTATCACATTATGGCTCTCGGGGCACCCGGAGGACCCCCTTTCCAGTCTGACTGCCAGGATTCCAATAAAAGCAGATGGGGAAGAGGCTGAGCTGAGCTGGGCTGGGGAACTGGGCCTCTTTGGCCATCCTCTCCCCACCTCCCTAGTTAAGAAGCCAGCTCTAGCTCCAGGATGAGAAGCCCAAGAGGAGGCCTTTAGGGCCACCTAAACATTACCCCTCAATATCACATACTCCAAAGTAAGCCTCTAAGGGCGCCATCGATGTCACACTCACCTCCGTACCCTTGGCCTAGGGCCACCCAATCTGTGTTTGCATAAAAACCAAAGTCTTCAGGGACGACACTTAAGGCCCTCGCAACCAGCAACCGGTGCCTAGTCTGCATGGCCCAGCCTCATCTCTACTGCTGGTCAGACTCCCATTTTCACCGTTCGGGCCAGACGTAGACAGTAGTTGTGGTTTAAATGTTGAGGCATTGTGTTTCTTCTGACCAAGCAATTCTAATTCTAGGATTGCAATCCTTTTGAAAGAGACACAGGCACAAAAATAAATGTACGAGGACGCGGGTTATGGTAGAGGTTGTCACCAACTTGTCGCAGGATTGGGAAAAAAAAACCCCAAGTGTTCATCAGCAGGGAAAGGTGAAAGAAATTAGGTGTAACCAAATGATGGGGCACTCTCCAGCTTTTAAAAAGAATGAGTTAGACTTTAATGAACTGACATGAAAAGATGTCCTTGGGATATCAGATGAAGACATCAAATTGCAAATGATATGGTACTGGGTATGTGTGTACTTGTTATTCACAGAAAAAGGGTATGAAAGGGTTTATACCCGGAAGTTGGTACTTCTAGGGAATGAGTCAAGAGGTAGGGAGGCATCGTGAGGATCAATTTCACTTCTTAAACTCATGTTTTTCGGTATCGTTTGGCTCCTCTACACCATTACTTTTGTAATTAACAATAAGAATCTCTCCTGGGGTATTTGGCTATTTTGGGCAATGGCGCCAATATTCTTCAAGTAGGAAATAGAGCCCCAAGAGGGACCAGCCATTTAACGCTACAGTGAGAGTCTTTGGGAACCAGGGGATAGTAGCACAGCATCAAGGTTTTAAGCAAGATTTAAGCAAGGTGTTAAGGTTTTAGGTGAACTCTGAGAATGATCAGAGGGGTGAATTTTAAGGAACAGTGCAGATACTGGGGTAGGGTGAGGCCAGCCCCAGCTAAGGGGAGGCCACGAAGTCTTGTATCACCCCATCAGTGGCCTCTCCCTCTTCTTGACCACCAATCTCCCCTAGTGCTCCCCTCACTCCCCAATCTGGACCTACTCTCTAGGTGTCGTATGTGCTTTCTTCCTCTCTTCTGCTGCACCTCTCATTCCCTGTGAGTTACTCTTAGCTGACTGCCCCTGGGAGAGATTATACTGCTTTTGCACAGGGGTGAGGAAACTTGGCACTAAACAGGCCACCTTGGTTGGGCATATATCATGATATTGGCTGGAGAGCTGTTGAGTGAAGCCATAAGAGCATGAAGGATATGGGATAAATGGCAAACAATCAACACCTGATAAATGTTTGGATCCTTAATGCAACCAAAGATAAAGCTAGGATTAGAGTTGGGATCTCTGGCTCCCTATGGTTTACCCGAATTAGCATGGCCTTCAAAGTCTTCTCACTTGGGTCCCAACCCACTGTTCTGCAGGCCGACTTATCCCATAGGCACAGCAGGTACAGTGCCTAGGGCCCACAACACTTTTAAGGCCCACAAAGTTTTCATTTCTTTTAAAATCAGAAGAAATAAAATGAATACCATCAGCCTGGATTATATTCATTTTTATACCAATGCGGTTGTGAAACGTAATTAAAAAAAAATTTTTTTTTATGAAGACAAAAGGGCCTAGGTCCCATGAAAGTCACAATGCGGTCCCCATCCTCTAGCTTCTACATCCACCACTCCTTCACCCTGATGTCCCCTTGGTTTGTCAGATCCACTTGTACCTTTGTCTCTCTGTGACTCTTCTGAGTCTCGATGGTTGCTTGTGTGGGATCCCACCTAAGGACCCACCCCTGAGGTCAAAGGTCAAATGTCACCATCTTTGTGAGGCCTTCCCTGACTCCCCTAAATGGAAGGAGCCGTTCTTTCCATCTCACCTGGCGCATCTCTGAACATCTCCAAGCTGGTCCTGACTTGCTTGCAGCTGCTTCGCCAGCTCTAGGGTATAAGCTCCGTGGAGGAAAAGCCGCATCTTACATCTGCTCGTGTCCACATGGGCTTGACACACATTATGTAGGCTAGATTAGGGGCCACAGGGATGTCTGGGGACAAGAGACAGTGATGTGACAGAACTTTTCAGAGGTGATGTGTGTGGCTCTACACAGCCTGAGCCAACTGATTCTCCAACAGATCAGCTAAGGGACACTATGGGGGAGGAGGAACCAGTGGTAAGTTTCCTTTACCAATGCCATAAACCCTTTATTTTCCCTGGGACCTCGTGTCCAATTTTTGCCAGCAAGGAGTTTTTACTTTCCCCACCCCTGGCCACATCCTGGCCACATCCTGCCACTCTCCACTCTCCCTCTGGCTAGGCTACCCCCAGAATGTTTCCTCCACAGGGTCCTGAAGGCTCTTAGCAACTTAGACCTCCTGCTGTGGGAGTTGTGCAGGGAGAGGCAGCTGCGGTCCCATGGCACCCTCATGTGGTAATGCCCAAGATGACAGCCTGCTATGGAAAGTCAGAAGCCCTTCTGGAAGGAGTGTGAGTCTTCCTCTAGGCAGCTGGGCTCTCTAGTTCAGACAAGGTGGCCATGTATGGTGGGGTCCAACTTGCTTGGAGAAGAGCTGACATGCATGCTGGGTCTGCTCGACGTGGAAACTTCATGTGGGTACAGCACTCAAGGCCAGTTAAGCAGTCCTGCTCAATTCTACACACTGTCCCTACTTCCTCAGACTTCCCAGGGCCTCAGGTTGCCAATACCTTGCTGTGTGGCATTGGACAAATTATTTCCCTCATCTGGCCTCGGTTTCACAATATGAAAACGATAAGGCTGGACTATAATGATGGTTTCAAATGGTGCTCACTGACCTTTAGAGGTTCAGGGGCTGCTGGGCATTGCCCTCACCTGCCCTCAACTTCACCCATTGCCACTTGGCTTTTCATCTACAGTATAGATGGGGCACTGGAACAAGGCTTCTAGGACTTAGACCTGAGAATCCCAGGCTCCATGAGCTGGCTTTCAACATGAACATCCCAGGATCCCCAAATATGGCCTCCCTCATGGCTACCTGGCTCCACCGTTCTAGGCTTTACAGAGACCCGCCAGTCAGAAGTGATCAGCATGGAGGGAAGAGAGAATGGGAAGGCTGATGGCTAGGTGTCTAGCGTTCCTGTGGTGTGGTGGAAGGAGCGCTGGCTCAGCCGGCATTCCAAATCAAGTCTCAGTCTCAGCTCCCGCCATCCACTAGCTGTGGGACTACAGACAAGCCCCTTTATCTCTCCCTGCCTCTACTTTCTTATCTGTAAAATGGGCAAGGTGGCTCCCCTCCTGTCTTTCTCACAGGGTTACTATGCAGATGAAGTAAGCTAAAGGATTCTTGTTAGGGTGCTTTCTGTAAATTACTCAGCTCCAATATTAGCAGGGAGACTGCTGTAGACCTCTGTACTATTTCACTAGTTCTGTGGCTGCTCTACATGACCAGGGACCCAGGACGTGGACTCAGAGGTACTTTTCTTGAACTCAGCATTGCTGCCCTGGGCCCTACCCAGCCTGCCTTCCCTGCTTGGAAGTATGTTTTTAGGACAGAAGGCAAGCTCTAAGCCAAGTATCACAGGTTCTGACTGTTTCTTCCATCAATGTGGAGCAAAGAGAAGGGGCTCTGTGATGTTGCAAGGAATAGGAAGGTCCTGCCTTGATATCCACTGGGTTTACAAATCCATCTTTATACTCGACATGGAAAACCCGAAAGACTCCACCAAAAAACTGCTAGAACTGATACATGAATTCAGCAAAGTCGCAGGGTATAAAATGAACATACAGTAATCGGTTGCATTTTTATACACCGATAATGAAGCAACAGAAATCAAGCAATCGATCCCATTTACAATTGCACCGAAAACCATAACATACCTAGGAATAAACCTAACCAAAGAGGTAAAAGATGTATACACTGAAAACTATCTAAAGCTTATGAAAGAAATTGAAGAAGACACAAAGCAATGGAAAAACATTTCATGCTCATGGACTAGAAGAACAAATATTGTTAAAATGTCGATACTACCCAAAGCAATCTACACATTCAATGCAATCTCTATCAAAAGAACACCAGGATTCTTCACAGAGCTAGGACATACAATCCTAAAATTTGTATGGAACCAGAAAAGACCCCAAATACCCAAAGTAATGTTGAAAACAAAACCAAAGCTGGAGGCATCACAATTCTGGACTTCAAGCTGTATCACAAGGCTGTAATCATCGAGATAGTATGGTCCTGGCACAAAGACAGACACATAGATCAATGGAACAGAATAGAGAACCCAGAAATGGACCCACACATGTATGGCCAACTAATCTTCAACAAAGAAGAACAGCCAATGGAAAAAAGACAGTCTCTTTAGCAAATGGTGTTGGGAAAACTGGACAGTGACATGCAGAAGAATGAATCCGGACCACTGTCTTACACCATACACAAAAATAAATTCAAAAAGGATGCAAGATCTAAATGTAAGACAGGAAACCATCAAAATCCTAGAGGAGAGAACAGGCAACAACCTCTTTGGCCTCGGCCACAGCAACTCCTTACTAGACACGTCTCCTGAGGCAAGGGAAACAAAAGCAAAAATGAACTATGGGACCTCATCAAGATAAAAACGTTCTGTAAAGCGAAGGAAGCAATCAACAAAACTAAAAGGCTACCGATGGAATGGGAGAAGATATTTGCAAATGACATATCGGTTAAAGGGTTAGTATCCAAAATCTACAAAGAACTTACCAAACTCAACACCCAAAAATCAAACAATCCAGTGAAAAAATGGGCAAAAGACATGAACAGACACTTTTCCAAAGAAGACATCCAGATGGCTAACACACACATGAAAAGATGCTCAACATCACTCATCATCAGGGAAATACAAATCAAAACCACAATGAGGTACCACCTCACACCTGTCAGAATGGCTAAAATTAACAACTCAGGAAAAAACAGATGTTGACGAGGGTGCAGAGAAAGGGGATCTCTTGCATTGCTGGTGGGAATGCAAGCTGGTGCAGCCACTCTGGAAAACAGTATGAAAGTTCCTCAAAAAACTAAAAATAGAACTACCCTACGGCCCAGCAATTGCACTACTAGGCATTTATCCATGGGATAAATGTCCATCAACTGACGAATGGATAAAGAAGATGTGGTGTATATATATATATATATATATATATATATATATATATATATACACACACACACAATGGACTATTACTCGGCGGTCAAAAAGAATAAAATCTTGCCATTTGCAACAATGTGGATGAAACTAGAAACGTATTATGTTAAGTAAAATAGTAAGTCAGTCAGAGAAAGATAAATATCATATGATTTCACTCATATGTGGAATTTAAGAAACAAAACAGATGAAAATAGGGGAAGGGAAGGAAAAATTAGATAAAAACAGAAAGGGAGACAAACCATAAGAGACTCTTAAATACATAGAACCTGAGGGTTGCTGGAGGGAAGGTGGATGGGGGGGGATGGGCTAAATGGGTGATGGGCATTAAGGAAGGCACTTGTTGGGGTGCACCTGGCTCAGGTGGTTGGGCATCCAACTTTGGCTCAGGTCGTGATCTCACAGCCGGTAAGTTCGAGCCCTGCATCGGGCTCTGTGCTGACAGCTCAGAGCCGAGAGCCTGCTTTGGATTTTGTGTCTCCCCCTCTTTGCTCCTCCCCTGCTCGCACTCTGTCTCTCTCCTCTCTGTTTCTCAAAAATAAACATTAAAAAAGAGAAAAGGATGGCATTTGTTGGGGTGAGTACTAGGTATTATAGTTTAAGTGATGAAATCATTAAATTCTCCTGAAACCATTATTACACTATATGTTAACTAACTGGGATTTATTTATTTTATCTTATCTTATTTTATTTTATTTTATATTTATTTTATTTTATTTTATTTTAATGTTTACTTGTTTTTGAGAGAGAGAGACACACACAGAGCACAAGCAGAGAGGGGCAGAGAGAGGAGACAGAATCTGAAGCAGGCTCCAAGCTCTGAGCTGTCAACACAGAGACCGATGCAGGGATCGAACTCATGAACTGTGAGATCATGACCCAAGCTGCAGTTGGATGTGGCTAAGCCAACCAGGCACCCATTAACTTGGATTTAAATAAAAATTTTAAAAAATTATACAAAACTTGTGGAAAAAGTGTTTAATCACCAAGAAATGCACATTAAAACAATAATAAAATACCTTATTTTACTTAAAAAAAAAAAAAAAAAAGAAACCCATCTTTAAGGCCTACTGAGAAGCTGATAATCAGGTTCTCAAACATCAGGTTCCCCAAAGTCCTGTTTCCTGAGAGGCTTGTGGGAACTCCTGTGGGGGTGATGAGGAGCTTAGACGAAGAGCCAGTGCTGGTGGGGGTCACTGGGATTGCAGGAGGCCATGGCTGGCTTTTTGTTCTCAGATGTCAAGCAGGTACCAGATCCTGAGTTCCTGATTAACTGGTCCTAAAAGATGACACAGTAAAGGGTCAGCCTGGGCCTCAGATCTCTAACGATGCTACTAGGTGGGGAATTTGACAGGGGGCAATAAATAAAAAGCAAGGGAAATGCAGCAAGGCCCAAAGAGGACATTTCCACATTTCTTTCTTTGGATGCCAGATACCCTGACGGGATGCATTCCTGAGTTTCCACCTGTAGCCAGTGTCAATTCCCCACTGCTGGCTTCAGCCTGAGCGGCTGGACTAGAGGAAGGCAGGACCGTGGGGCTAATGCTTTCGAGAACCCCTCCTCTGGACGGCTAGGCTCAGAGCCCTGAGCCGCTGCTGCATACCCCCACTTTCTGCCTTTGATCATATTTTGACTCTTCCCTTCCAGGCAGGCCCAAAATTAGGTTCCTTTTCCCCTAAGCCAAGGCCTGAAGATTGGGGTAGGGTGGGGTATGGAGGCTCACTGGCAGTGCTAGTCTGGGACCAGTATTGTAGAGATGACATTCGGTACCCTGAGGCAGTGTGGTGTACTAGAAAGAACCTGTGCTTTTAAGCCAGAAGGATCTTGGTCTGAATCCCAGGCCAGCTATTTACTAGTGATGGGGCTCGGGCCAGTCACAAACTTGCTGAGCTCCAGCTGGCTCATCTAGACATGTGGGGGCACCACCCACTTGGGAAGAGGGTCTGCAAGATTACCCACACCCAGTGTATGTACCGGCACACGGAGGCCAGGCGGGAACCATAAGCGACTTCACCTTCATCTAGTTGGGTTCGGCCTAAAAATACTGGAGCCACGACAGAGATGGCCATGGACCACAACTCCTAACCCCAGCTCTCTATCAGCCGGATCTAAGACTTCACCGGACGCTACCTGGGCCCTGAGGACCCTGCCTGTGGCCGAGCCCGCTTTCTCCACACTCCCTCCGTCGTTTCGATCCACCACACGGCATCTCAGGCACAAGGTGCAGAAAACGAGGAGGGGGTGGGGGCAGTCGCGGCCTCAGATTCTAGATTCTGAGCCTCCCGGGGCTGCTGACTCACCTGGGTCAATTCCCACTCCTCATCCTTGGGGACTTGGCTGTTTTGGCCAGTGAAGTGACAGCTCCGCAGGCCCAGAGTGCCGGCACTGGCGTGCAGACACAGCTGCTTCGCGATGTTATGGCGCAGGTCCCTCTGGGTTGTGTACTCAAAGTACTAGGAGTCAAGACAAGGGGAGGCGGAGAGTTTGCCCACTACCTTCCGGGGCCAACCGCCCTAAGATTCCAGCCAGAGATGGCCTTTGAGGGAAGAGAGTGACTGAGTGCCAAGACTGCCGTGATCCCCGCACCACCTTCGGGTCTCTTACCGTATCGAGGCTTTACCGGAATAATCATGGCTTAAGATTTTTTCTTTAAAATCATTAAAAACTGAACTCCATTTTACATGCGATCTGTGAGATCGTGGGCTTGATATGCTAGTTCCTTGGTTTAAAATTAAAAAAAAAAAATGCTCGCCAACGTACCACCTCAAATCATCACGCAGGCCAGCGGTACAGGAAATGGCTTATGATGATTTTGTTTGGATTGCGTATGTTGGCAGCCTGTTCCGTGTCCCTTGCCTTGCTTTGGCTCCGTGTCAGGTGCCTCTTGCTTACCAAACACTGAGGGACTGGGGGTGGGGGAGGACTGAGGACTAGTTATTGCTCAGGGAAGCTCTGGGCACTGGAAAGCACGGGGTACATTCCCAGGATGCCAGGTTATTGTGACATGTCGGTAGATGGTTGTTTTGGGGTCGCTGCTGGGTGACAGAATCAGAGCGGTAGCTTCTGGGCTGGGGAGGCTTTGAAGCAGAGTGCGGGGGAGAGCAAGTGCTCAGAAAGTTTCCACAGTTCCTCTCAAACTTCGCTCAGTAGCTGGCACCCTCCAGAAGGCCTTCCTGATTGACAAATGTCCCCTCCCACTCCCTCTCTAGCACCTACCACTGATGCCCAGTGCTCCTCAGGTGTCCCTGCTTCATCCTTCAGACCTTGTCTGCCTGTATCATATATTCCCCCTCGGACTGGGAGCTTTCTGAGGGCAGGGGTGGTATCTCCTCCTTTCCCTGGATCTCCCCGACCCCAGTCCTCCAGAAAGGATGATTCTGAGTGGAGAAAGGGGTCTGTGAAAAGAGGAGTTGTTCAAGAAGCAGGCTTCTCTGGGGCCTGCCCGGTAAGGTGCGGCTGCGTACCTGGTTGCCACCAAGGCCGTGGCAGGTGTACATGATGAGGGGTTTCCCCCCATGGTTGTTCTCACCCACATCCAGGCACTGATCGACGCCAAGGTTCCTGATCTGCAGAATGGTGAGGACAGAGGGGAACGAGGATAACACAGTTAGGAATTTTCTGGTGTGCGGTGTGGGGCTCAACTGGAATAAATTTGCAGGGCTGGATTTCCCCTCTGTGATTTTCCTCCTCTGCTCATCAACCCAGATGCCAGGAGTTCATAGCGAAGTGAGGTGCTTCGCCTAAAGGCTGGGCACAGTCAGGCTGGGCAAGCTCCCGGGCTGCCAGGTCCCTGGAAGAAGCCCCTCAGCACGTGCGAATTTCCTTATGAGCAATGGTTCTCAAAGTGGGATCCCCAGACTGTCAGTGCCACCTGAGGACTTGTTAGAAACAGAAACTCGGGGCGCCTGGGTGGCTCAGTCGGTTAAGCGTCCGACTTGGGCTCAGGTCGTGATCTCGCGGTTCGTGAGTTCAAGCCCCGCGTCAGGCTCCGTGCTGACAGCTCAGAGCCTGGAGCCTGTTTCAGATTCTGTGTCTCCCTCTCTCTCTCTGACCCTCCCCCATTCATGCTCTGTCTCTCTGTCTCAAAAATAAATAAACGTTAAACAAAAAAAAAAAAAGAAAAGTAACGGAAACTCTCAGGCCCCATACCAGTCCTACTGAATCAGCATTCTGTGTGTGTGTGTGTTTGTGGGGGGGGGGGGACAGAGGGAGAGAGAGAGAGAGACTGAGGGAGAGAATCCCAAACAGGCTTCGTGCTCAGCGTGGAGCCCGATGTGGGGCTCGATCCCGCAACCCTGGGATCACAGCATGAGCCAAAATCAAGAGTTGGATGCTCAACTGACTAAGCCACACAGATGTCCCAGCAATCTGTGTTGTAACATGCCTTCCAGGTGATTCTGATGCAGGTGAATGTTTGAGAACCACTGCTTATGGGCTGTTTCCCCCTTGCAAGGTTTGAGCTATCTCTAGAAGCCCCAAAGTGGCCTTCCAGTACTCTTTTGGATAAAGGAGTGTAGAGAATAAAAATCAATTCTTGTTTGCCATCCGTCTGTGGGGTAAGTAGTCTTGGACCACTCCCGGGGCTTCTGTGATGATGGGTGGGCAAGCTGGTTTTTAAGACTTACAGCTCCATAGAAGGTGGGCTTAAGGTCGGGAACAAACATCTCTGGGTAGATGTTGTGCAGGAACCAGGAAAAGTTGCGACAATGTAGTTGTTCCTTCAGTTGCAGTCGTTCCGAAATGTCACCGAAGGATTTCTGTCAACCGAGCCAGCCCCCAAAGGGTGAGTACCACCAGCCTTGGCCTTCTTGTATGGTTGAAGTAGGCAAGAGTTTCTGGGGCCACTTTCTCCCAGAATGGGTCTCCTGCTCATCCCTACTCAGATCCTGTTGGGGCTACTGGCTTAGCCCCACATCTAAACCCAAGCTCCCTGTCTTGGCTTTCGGATGCCCACCCATAGCTCCCTTCCTCCTGCATCTCCTGACTTTCCTATCAGTTTTCTCCCAGACCTCAGTACCAAGCCTCTCAGAGCAAAGCCCTTCTTAAAATGCCAAGACTCTCTAGGCGGGACCAACAAAAGCTCCTCCCATTCACTAGCCTTCAAAATCTGGCCTCTCTGGGCTCTAGCTCACAGGGTCTGAGGGATAAAGGGAGGCACCAGATGGTAGCGATGGGTGGGCCTCCACCACTCAGCCCTTGACTATGGTCTGGGATTCTGCACTTCTCTTCACCCAAACACGTCCCGAGCACCATTTCCTCTCACCTCTTGGGCCATCTTTGCTGCCTGCAGATTTCTCCGATAGAAGATCTCCTTGTAGCTATCCATCCAGACCTCAGCCAGGCGCACTTGGTTGCGAGCAATGACACTGATGCCTTTGGGGAAGGTGTGAGGGCTCTTGGTGCGGAACACGTGGCCTACC
Source organism: Panthera uncia (assembly GCF_023721935.1). Taxonomy (NCBI): domain Eukaryota; kingdom Metazoa; phylum Chordata; class Mammalia; order Carnivora; family Felidae; genus Panthera; species Panthera uncia. Next base: position 75,816,388 of record NC_064809.1, read on the forward strand.
ACAGAGCAGGGGATGATCTCCATTTGGCCCCCACACTGCCACACCTGCCACAAGAGGACACAAGATCGGGCCTTCAGGGAAGTAGTGGGTCACTGTCCCCTCCCCCAAGTAGCTCTGTTCTATTCCCAGGGTACTAGGGTCCCAGGTCTAAGAACTCAGGGCAATGTTGCTCTCTCTCCTAAGGGGGGGAGGGCGGGGAGAGAAGGACATTGACCAGGATTCTTCCTAGGCCGTGACTATGCAATTCCTAGCTCTAGTGTTAGTTCAACTCCGATTTAAGCAAATGGGGATTTGTGGGGTCCTGAGGGTTGTCAGGGCCCACTTTAGAGAAAGGACAGTCGCTTGACTTTGTGTCTGAATACCTCCTCTAAGCTCTAGGCACTTGGCGTGTTGACCTGGGAATGCTGAGTTTATCCGCTCACCCAGGCGTTACTGAAAACTCAAGCTCCCTCAAACCAAGAGGCTTGTGACCCCATCAGAGCCCTGGCGCATCAATCATAGCAAGGGTAGTCAACTCCCGGGTGCGCTGTGGTAGTCGCCCGGACTTCTAGCACATTAGCTGCCTAGGGAAGAGACTGAACAGAGATCTGAGGCTCATGGATGAACCTGCAATCAGAATCTTCTGATTCTGGTGACTGACCTGGCGACCCTTCTCTATGCCAGTGGGCTGGTTTAAGACATCCCTCTCACCCGTGTCCTCTCTTTTTTAGGTTTTAGATTAGTAAGCATGTTGTTATTCGTTTTAGTATAGCAGCGACAGAGCTCCATGCCCACAGTCACAGTCACACAGGCATCAATGATGTGATTAATCTGTGCAGGCACGGCGAGAGGTGACTTCATGAACGAGCTCATCTACTTGCTAATTACCTCTCCCCCGGTGCGGGGATCTGTGTGGATTTCACAGAGAGGAAATTCTTTCTTCCTAACCTAGTCCTGAGTTGCCTTTTCCTGGAATCCCTTAGAGTTCTGGGGTCCACGAGAGTTTGGGCCATCACCTTCAGTAACACAGAGCTTGCTGAGCAGAGGGTAGGAAACTTCCAAGGCTACCAGGGCCTGTGCCCTCTAACCTGGAAAGGGAAACCCGACTTTTCCTGAGAAAGGACAGCGACTGCTGACTGCCCTGTTCCACCTTCATGCTCACACTTTTCCCACAGAGCTCACAAAAGATGTCTCCAGTCCCCAGGTGTCCAGGTTCTTTACCACTAGTATCCCTTCTCTCTGAGGAGGTCTGCCCAGTAATTTGGCCCACGTTGTCCAATCTGATTGCCACGGACGGGGGTGGGGGAACCGAGGAAAGGGGACGGACACCAGGACAGGAAACAGCCACCCTTCTAAGTCCACCTCCAGATGTGATATCCCCGAGGCTGCCGCTGCCTGAGAGACAGGGCCTCAGGCTGTCCCCCCGGGACACCGTGGCTCCCCCATGAAGCCCTCTTCACTCTCACCCGGAAGGACATTTCCACGTTCTCCCCTCCCCAGATCTCCATCTGATTATCATAGGTACCGATGTGCTCAAAGTAGGACTTGGAGATGGAGAAGAGGCCGCCAGCAAACGTCGGGGATCTGGGGAGACAGAGGGAGAAGCATCTTTTGGCGGGGACGACGCGTAGAAGCCTGGTGCGGAAAGCTGAGGACCCGGTGTTAGCTAAAGCCCGGCCACTCCCCGCCTCCTTTCTTCCTTCCTGGGATATGCAGCCCCTCTTCCATGGACTCATTCCTTCAGCAAATATTTACAGAGCTCTGTTGTGTTCTCTCCACCTTCTGGGACCAGGTCAAGGAGAGATGTGATTATCATCACTCCTTCTGAAAGGCACTGATGCGTTCGTTCAAGGTAGGATCTATTAAGCACCGGCCACCAGGGCCCAAGTGCACGTTAGTCACGCAGCCTAGAAAGCTCTGTCTGAGAGCTCAGTCTAGAAGCAGACGGCAGAAGCACCATTGTCTGCTTTGGGGCAGCAAAGTTCCTAGAGCACAGTAGTAACTCCGTTATCAGAAGCTGGGTGAAATGGTCTTTGGAAATAGGATTCAAACCACGAATGAACGAATATGACCTGGATGGACCCTCTTCTGTTTCAGAATCCCCGGTCCTTTCTAGGGATTAGAAAGGCGTGCTAGTAGGGCCTAGTCCTTCCGCACCAGAAATTTTAGCTTTCGGGAAAGCTGCCAGCTGCTTTGAACAAAGGAAACCGGTAACAGGTGCTCCTGGAAGCAGAGTAGGAAGTGAGGTGAAATTAAGCTCAATTTGGACTAACGGGAGCATCTGGAGGTTCCAAGGAGCTTCTGGCTTTCAGACAAAGGCAGGGAGGTACAGATCCACTGTAGGGGAAATTGGTAGAGACGTCCCATTTCTAGAATTCAGATACCACGTTGCTCATAAGACAGGCGGGGCCAAGAGTTGAAGGCAGGGTCGGAGCTTGAGGAAGACAAGGGCAGGAGTCTATATATAATCACTAGCTGTTGGCATCTGCACCCTGGCCAGCCTGGCTTGGATAGGGCTTTGCTGCCCTCAGTGGGTGGCTCCATGTGCTACAATCAAGCAGAAAGATCCTAAAACCTTCTCTATTCACCTAGAACCTATCAAGGTGCTTTATATGCAGCAGGGGCTCAGTCAGTGCTCACTGGACTGATTGGTCAAGGAGCCTGATCTTAGTGTTACCCTATGGATGCTCTTGCCACCCTGAAGTAGGAGTTGGCTCCCAGAGCCACTTTCTGGAAGGACTTTCAATCAGGAGTCATGCTCAGGCAGGCCTTCTGTCACTGCTTCTGACCTCTCCCAGGCATCCTAAGCCATCCCAAGTAAGGCCCAGAAAGCCTCAGAAAGCCCTGGGGCTCAGGTGAGCACTTCGGAGCTAACCTACTTCTTCTTGAGGGTCTCCCTCAATTTATTTATTAAAATAAAATAAACTTGTGGTCTCTAGCAACACAACCAGCAATCCGGAGAGGGAAGGACAGGAGGTGAATGAGGGGCAGACCCAGCTGGGCATTAAACAGAGGGTAAACTTTTAAGCATCCACCCTATAGCTCAGGGGTGGGCAAACTATGGCCTATGGGCCAGAGCTGGCCTGGCTTCACAAGGCTCTGGGCAAAGCAAGGTTTCTACATTTTTAAATGGCTGTTAAACGAAAGCAAACGAACAACAACAAAAAAACCCCAAACCAACAGAGAGTAACGTGCAACAGACTGCATGTAGCTGGAAGGTCCTAAACTATACGCTATCTGGCCCTTTACCAAGAAAGTTCAGGGCAACTGTACCCAACTGCAGAACACTTGTCCATTTTCTTTTAATACGTTTTCAGTCTTTTCAAAGGTAGTGACCTACAAGGGCTATTCAACAGTGACCTCTACCCACCATCTCTCAGCACCTCTGCAGGCGCCAGTCACAGCCTTCCACGTGTGGGGAGGAATAAACAAAGGACCTACAGAAAGCCTTCGGTCAGCGCCTGGCACACACTAAGTGGTGAGGAAGAGCAAGCAGCTACGGCGTGAGGCAGCGCGCGGTGTTGCAGTTAGCAGCATGGGCTTTGGGTCAGGCCGGCCCCGATGGCTTTCCTATTCCACCAACTGCTAGCTGCCTAATCTGAGGCTGATTGCTCACCACTAGGAGCCTGTACAACAGCCCGTACCCACCTCAGAGGGGGTGAGGATTAAGGAAAATATGTCAAGTGCTTCCTAGAGTGCCTGATAAATGTGGACGTAAGACGGTCCAGGTCCCCCGGGGCCGGCGTGGGGCTCAGCAGGCCGTGGTCCTTACTTGATGGGGTAGGTCTCATCTTTGCGCCTCTGCTTCTCATGTGCGGGCAGAGCCTCCCAGCCAAAGGTCAGACTCCAGTCAAAGTTGCCACGGCTGTGGACCCTGCCCCTCGGGACGGGCTTGGAGAACTCGAAAGTGTTCAGGTCGATGGTGACGATGTCTGGGCTCACCACCACCGTCTCGTCCTCAGCAATGCGAGCCAGGAGGGGCTCCAGCCAGCCATGGAAGCACTCGCCTGCAAGCCGGGACCGGACCGGAAGACAGCAGTCAGGGTCGCACCCACAGCCACGCCCAGGCCCCACGCCCGCAGGGAGGACGAGAGAACCTTCCACACACTCCCTAGTGTTAGAGAAACGTAGGCAATCTCCACAGCTATAGGAAGCAGAGAGAGGTCTCCCGAGACCCTCCTCTCCGGCCCCCGCCCCCCAGCCAAAAGGCGAAGGTAACTCTGAAGAGAAGGATGGAGGGCTGGCGGGGAGTAACATGGTCAACTCAAACGATCCAAAGCACAGGGAAGGCCCCAGATGGGTGACTTCAGGGTTTCTAACTATCCACTGTGTGGATTTCAGAAGGGGGTGTCTCCTGTCCCAGAGGGACCGCACCCCAAGCTCCAGCTCCACTTGTGGAATAATAATCCCTTTCACTTGTCTGGCCCTTTGAGATCTTCAGGGAACTGCATAGATTACTTTATTTGGACTTTGGAGTAGTAAATCTGTTGGTGAGTAAGGTCGACATCCTCGTTCCCACTTTACAGATGAGGAAACTGAGGCGGTTAGTGACAGAGTCAGAAGGCAAGCCCAGGTGTCCTGACTCCCAGTCTAGAGCTTTTCCTAATACGTATCACCACTTCTAGGGAACAATTTCTTTCCAGACAATGGCGGGGAGGTGTTTGGGTTTGGGGCAATGGGGGGGGGACCTTTTTGTCCCCATGTGGCCCTACGGGAAAGCTCCACACAAACCGCTTCCCAGGGGTGACGGGAGGCCTGAGGGGCTGAGCTCAGAATGAGGTACAGAGCAAGCAAGGGAGGGAGAGAGGAGTCTGGGGCTCCAGAGCACAATGCCAGCAATTGTGGGGTCACCGTTGTTTTAAGGCCATGGGTGCCTGCTGATTAAACATCCTTGGGATTGGGACGAGAAGAGGGCACGAGAAGCCGAAGTGAATCCCAAGCCACCTCCAGTCCCAGAACGGCAGGGGCCTCGGGGATGCCCCGGCCCTGGCTCCTCGGTCCACCAGGGGGCGGGGGAGGGGAGCAGATACTCCCCCACCCCCACCCCCTACCAGGTCCCCCATACTCACAGTGGGCGTCCAGGAAGGTGAGCACCTCCGCCTGCGCCACGCTGGCGCCCAGCAGCCGGGCAGTGATCAAGCCCTTCCGCTCCTCCTGCCGCACCACCCTCACGATCTGCAGCTTCTTTACGTACTGCTCCAGTTGTTCCTTCAAGTACTCTGGAAGGGACGGGGGCATCGGTGCCAGCTCACTGCCGTGTGGCAAACCTAACCCCCCTGTGAGCGCCAAGCCGGGCGCTTTCGGGCCCCCAGCAGGCCTGAACCCCTATCGACCTAAGCAATTCCACGGGCGCTGAGGATGGGAGGGGGTGGAAGGAGGAAGTCCCGTGTGTGGCCAAGCAAACCCTGCCACCCCGAGCCCACCGTGCCAGGAGACTGGCCATGCCTGTGCTTGTTGACCTAGGAACCTTTCCCAACCTCCGAGCCGGGGCCTCCGAGCTGTGTTTCTTTGGTCTCAAATCAAGTTTAAACTTCCGACAGAGGCTCCCAGCTGCCCCTTGGTCTCTGCATCCTCTGGGTCAGCCTCTCTGGGAACCGTGATTCCGGTCTCCTTTCCACACCTGGAGGTTGTGGCAGTCATGTCTCAGTATCTAGGACTCCCTGTCTCCCAGGCTCCTCTGAGCGAGCCGACAGGTAGAGCACACACCAATGTTGATTTCTGGCTTGCTGGATCAGCAGCCAGAATCGTACTCGAATCCTCCCTATTACCTCCTCTGCATGGAGGAATCTTTAAGAAGATGAAAAGACACTGAGCCGCTTTTCAATCAAATTTAAAAACCAGGTACCAAGGGCCGGCCCTGTGCTGGGCACAACGGTGAGCCTGTTACCCAGGGAAGTGGCGATTACAGGGCAGGTAATCAGTGACCTGCCGGAGGTAGTGCAGGGCTGGGGGGAGCCTGCGGCAGATGCAATCATCCTGGATTTGGGGAGAGGTGGGGAAGGCTCTCTGAAGGGAGGGAGGGACGGCTCTGCTGAGATCTCCAGTTCCTTCTGAGTGCGGGCTTACTTCACGACCCTGTTATCCATTCTGAAATCCTCAGGGCTTTAAAAATAGCTCTATTCTGAAACAATCCATCCTGAAACCTATTCCAGGTCCTCCTTATGTCTTATTAACTGCTATACTGCAGTGGCCTACAGTTTCAGAAGAGGAGGTTGAAGGCAGATGTGACAGATGAGTGTGTCCTTTCTGTTTTGGGCTGTGGGATCAGCCCAGGGCTTAGGCCTTGCTTTACATGCAGTGTTATACAAATTGTGGGGCCCCAAATCAATTTTGGGGGTGTGTGATTGATATCTCTCTCTCTCTCTCACACACACACACGCGCGCTATGCCCAAATACCTGAGCGCCTACTATGTGCCAGTCATTGAACTAGGTGCTTGCACGCTGACTTTCTTACTTAATCTTTTCTACGAAGATTAAAATGTTCTGAAATATGGAGTACTGTCCCTGATGTTTATAAGTCAAAATTAGCCTCATTCGGCAGCTTGGGTCTAGCACTCACTCAGCAAACACATGCTAACACACTGCCCAGGTGTCAGACATTATCCAGGGCAAAGTCGGGCCTGGTGCGGCTCTTGCCCTCAAGGGGCTCCTAGACTCATCATCTAACCATAGCCCCAAGGGTCGGCTCTAACAGGAAGGAGGAGGGAGGAACCCCAACCAGGAGCCTCACCTTCTCAGCATGGCTGATGTTTCCCCTTAGAGCTTAACTGCGCTCAGAGGAAGTTCATGGTGGTGGAGATAACCCAAGGACAAAACATCACAGGAAGTGGGTTTTGTGGTAAGAGACTGCAAAGTGCTGAGCTGTGAACCCCACGGGGTGCTGAGCTCTACAAAGCCCTGCGCCCACGCCTTCCTTCCAGTCTCAGGTGGCTAGGCTGGACCTGGGGAGTCTGAGCATCACCCTCAGACCCTTCTAGGGGTGGGAGACAACTCCCCTCCTTCCTGTCATACCCTTGGACCCACTGGACACATGCCCCAGAGATGAGTACAGCAGAGCTGAAGGTGGAGACGCAGCTGAGCCCATCCATACTCTCTTACGTCCCCTAGACGTTATCCTCCTAATTCAGGTTCAAAACCCCACCACCCCAACCCAGCTCCGTTCCTCATGGCTGGAGTCTATGAGACCCCTGTGACCTCTAACACACCTGCCTGACCCAGTCCCATGGTTTGAAATACCATCTCTCTGCAGATGGCTCCTAGGTCTTTTTCTCCTGGCCCTGCCATCTTCACTTGGGTGTCTAACAGAACCACAAACCTAACACGCCCAAAATGAAACTCCAGATTTCCTCCCCTCTCTAGTCTCCCCATGTCAGCATGTGGTAGCAGCATCTCTCCAGCTGCTTTAACCTAGGAGTCATGCTGGACTCTTCCCTCCTCTCACCCACCACAATCAGTGCATCAGCCAGTGCTGCCAGTTCTTTCTCTCCACCCCCACGGTCACCCCAGCAATGATGTCTTAGCTGGTCTCCTGGCCTCTGCTCTACACCACTCTTTCCAGTCATTCTTGACATAACAGCCGCAGTGAGCAGCAGAGTTATCTCTTCAAACTATAAATCAGATCATCGCACTGCTGGGGCTTAAAATTGCACTTAAAGGGGTGCCTGGCTGGCTCAGTTGGTGAAGTGTGCAACTCCTGATCTTGGGGTTGTGAGTTTGAGCCCCATGTTGGGTGTAGTGCTTACTTAAGAAAAAAAAATGCACTTAAAAACAAATCTGAACAGTATGGGGGCTCCTCAAAAAAATTAAACACAGAATTACACAAGATCTAGCAAAGGGTGGATGAATCAATAAACAAATGTGGTATATACAAGCAATGAAACATTCAGCCTTTAAAAGGAAGGAAATTCTACCATAATCAATTGAGATTTACCCCAGGGATGCAAGGATGGTTCAATATATGCAAGTCAATCAACAAGATACACCACATTAACAAAAAGATGGTTAAAAATCATACAGTCATCTCAATAGATTCAGAAAAAACACTTGACAACATTTAATGTCTACTCATGATAAAAATTCTCAACATTAAGTCAGTAGAGAGGGAATATACCCCAACACGATAAAGACAATACATGACAAACAGACAGCTGACATTACACTCAATGATGAAAAGCTAAAAGCTTTTCCCCTAAGATCAGGAATAAGACAAGGGCACTCTCACCACTTTTACTGCACACAGTACTGGGAATCCTAGCTGCAGCAATTAGACAAGAAAGAGAAATACAAGACATCTAGATTGGTAAGGAAGAAATAAATCTGTCACTGTTTGCAGGCACGATATTGCATATAGAAAACCCTAAAGACTTCACCAAAAATCTATCAGAACTGATAAGGGAATTCAGTAAAATTGTGGCACACCGAATCAATAAACAGAAATCTGTTCTGTTTCTATACACTAATAATGAAATAGCAGAAAGGAAAATCGAGAAGACAACCCCAGTTAACACTGCAACAAAAAGAACAAAATACCCAGGAATAAATTTAACAAAAGAGGTGAAAGACGTGTATTCTGGAAACCATCAGACATTGTTGAAAGAAATCAAAGATGACACAAATAAATGGAAAGATCTACCATGCTTATGGGTTGGAAGAACTAATACTGTTAAAATGTCCCTACTACCCAATGCAATCTTCATCAAAATACCAAAAGCATTTTTTTCACAGAACTAGGACATATAATTCTAAAATCTGCATGGAACCGCAAAAGATCTCAAATAGCCAAACCAATATTGAAAAGAATAACAAAGATAGAGGTACCACAATTCTAGATTTCAAACTATACTGCAAGCAATCGTGTGCAAAGCACAAAAACAGACACATAGATCAATGAAACTGAACACAGAGCCCAGAAATAAACCCATGCTTATATGGTAAATCTGTGACAAAGGAGGCAAAAATATACAGTGCAAATCAAATAGTCTCTTCAATAAATGGTGTTGGGAAAGCTGGACAGCTACATGCAAGAGAATGAAACAGGATCGCTTTCTTACACGGTACACAAAAATAAAATCAAAATGGATTAAAGACCCAAATGTGAGACCTGAAACTATAAAGCTCCTTAAAAAAAAGACACAGACAGTAATCTTTTGGACATCAACTTTAGCAATATTTTTCTGGATATGTCTCCCCAGGCAAGGGGAACAAAAGCAAAAATAAACAAGTGGGGCTACATGAAACTACAAAGCTTTTGCACAGAGAAGGAAACCATCAACAAAATGAAAAGGCAACCCACCGAAAGGGAGGAGATATTTGCAAATGATATATCCAATAAGGAGCTAATATCCAAAATATATAAAGAACTCCTATACCTCAACACCAAAAAACCAAATAATCTGATTGATTAAAAAGTGGGCAGAGGACCTGAATAGACATTTTTTCCAAAGACTTACTTTTCCAAAGTAAATCTTTTAATGTAGAGCAACTGTGCTGTAAATATGTTAGAATTTCACAACAGACGGCCAACAGACATATGAAAAGATACTTAACATCGCTACTCATCAGGGAAATGCAAATCAAAACCACAATGAGATATCACCTCACACCAGTCAAAATGGCTAGTATTAAGAAGACAAGAAGTAAGTGTTGGTGAGGATGTGGAGAAAAGGGAGCCCTTAAACACTGTTGGTGGGAATGTGCACTGGTGTAGCCACTATGGAAAACAGTCTGGAGATTCTTCAAAGAACTAAAAATACAAGTACCAAATAATCCATTAATTCTACTTCTGGGTATTTACTTGAGGAAAACAAAAACACGAATGCACCATTATTTGCGGCATTATTTACAATAGCCAACATATATATGGAAGAAACCTAAATGTCCACTGAATGATGAATGGATAAAGATGTGGTATATATACATAATGGAACGTTGCTCAGCCATAAACAATCATGAAATCTTGCCATTCGTGATAACCCAGACGGACCTAGAGGGTATCATGCTAAGTGAAGTAAGTCAGTAATAGAATGCTAAGTGAAACACTGTCTAATTTCACTCATGGGGAATCTCAAAATCAAAACAAACAAACAAACAAACAAACAAAACAACAGTAACAAAAAAGAGAAAGACTCATAGACACAGAGAACAAACTAGCAATTGCCAAGGGGAGAGGGGTAGAGGAACAGGTGAATAGGTCAAGAGGATTAAGAGGTATAAACTTTCAGTTATAAAACAAGTCACAGAGATGAAATATAGCATAAGGAATATAGTCAATAATATTGTAACAAATTTGTGTGGTGATAGATCCTAACTATGCTTATTGTGGTGAGCATTTCATAATGTGTATAATTGTCAAATCACTATGTTATAAACCTGAAACTAACAAAATATTCTATGTCAACTATACTACAATTAAAAACTTAACAAGGAAGGAAATACTGACACATGCTTAAACACGGATGAATCCTGAAGACACTATGCTAAGTGGAATAAGCCAGAAACAAAAGAAGAGATAGTGAATAATTTCACTTACGTGAGGTACTTAGAGTAGTCAAATTCATAAAGAAACAAATGTAGAATACTGGTTGACAGCGGTTGGGGGAGGAGGGAATAGGGAGTCACTGTCTCATGGGTACAGAGTTTCAGTTTGGGAAGACGAGGGAGTTCTGGTGATGGACGGTGGTGATGGTTTCACAATAATATGAAGGTATTAAATGCCACTGAATGGAGGGGCTCCTGGGTGGCTCATTCAGTTAAGTGTCTGACTTCGGCTCAGGTCACGATCTCATGGTTCGTGAGTTCGAGCCCTGCGTCGAGCTCTGTGCTGACAGCTCAGAGCCTGGAACCTGCTTTGGATTCTGTGTCTCCCTCTCTCTCTGCCCCTTCCCCACTTGCACTCTGTTTCTCTCTGTCAAAAGCAAATAAACATTAAAAAATATTTTTTAAATGCCATTGAATGGCACACTTAAAAATGGTTAAGATGACAAATTTTATGTTATGCATATTTTACCACACATACACGCATGAAAAATCCAAACACTGACCACTGTTTACAAAGGTCTTGGGATTCAGTTTTGCTCATCTTTTGAGCTCACTTCGTACCGGTGTTCTTTTTGTCTCCTTGCTCACTTCTCTTCAGCCATGCTTGTCGTATTTCTGCCCTATTAACACACCTAGGCTGAAGGTCTTTCGACTGGCTGTTCCCTTTGCATGGGACCAGAGTAGCCTTTCCTGGCTACCTTGACTAAAAGAGCTCTGTGATTATTCACGAGCTCATTATCCTGCATCTTTTCTTTTTTTTCCCCTCTAATTTCCTCATAGCCCTTATTACCCGAAATTATTTACTTTCTGTCTTTCCCATTAAAAAAGCAAGCTCTAGGGGCGCCTGGGTGGCTCAGTCGGTTGAGCAGCCGACTTCGGCTCAGGTCATGATCTCGTGGTCTATGAGTTCGAGTCCCGCGTCGGGCTCTGTGCTGGCAGCTCAGAAGCCTGGAGCCTGTTTCAGATTCTGTGTCTCCCTCTCTCTGACCCTCCCCTGTTCATGCTCTGTCTCTCTCTGTCTCAAAAATAAATAAACGTTAAAAAAAAAAATTAAAAAAAAAAAAAAAAAAGCAAGCTCTAGGGGCACCAGGGTGGCTCAGTCGGTTAAATGTCTGACTTCAGCTCAAGTCGATCTCATGGTTCATGGGTTCGAGCCCCACATCAAGCTCTGCACTGACAGCACAGAGCCCACTTTAGATCTTCTGTCTTCCTCTCTCTCTGCACCTCCCTCACTCATGCACACACACGCGCTCTCTCTCTCTCTCAAAAAAAAAAAAAAAAATAAAATAAAATAAAATAAAATAAAGGGTGCCTGGGTAGCTAAGTCAGTTAAGCTGTGGACTCTTGGTTTCAGCTGGGGTCGTGATCTTGTGGTTCCTGAGTTCAAGCCCCACGTTGGGCTCTGTGCACATAACACAGAGCTTGCTTCAGATCCTGTCTCCCTCTCTCTGCCCCTCCCCCACTTGTGCTCTCTCCCTCAAAAATAAAATGTTAAAAAAATAAAAAAAAAAGAAAAAGTGAGCTCCAAGAAGATAGAGACCTTGCCAACCTGTTCACTGCTGTACCCCCATGGCCTGGTACAGGGTCTGGTACCTGGTAGATAACTAAAAAAAATACTTATTAAGCAAATCAGTGAATGCCGCCTTTATTTACTGTTTTCTTGTGGGCTGTCCCCCTCTTCCTTGGCTTCTGAAAAATCTAGAAAAGAACAAGAGAAAGCCTTTCTTGTAGGGAGGACTTCCTCACTAATTTTTCCTGTTTTGTTTTTATTCTGTGTTCATGCCTATCTGTGTTTTATTCAGCCTTGAATCTAACTGCAACTGGGAGGTTTTTCTTGATGAATCCATTTGGAAGGATAAAAGGAGAAGTAAACGAGTATGACACCCCATGGGAATATCCTACAATTCACGGGTCCAGATAGAACATGTGGACACAGGGTCGTACCTTCAAACCTAAATCAAGATTCGCTGTCGGCCGCTTTCCGTTTCCAGGTGTAAGGAGTAGACTGGCAGATGAAATTAACATGTGGAAACAGAATTTCTTTATGGGCAGAAACGGAAGAAAATATGGAAATGGAAACCTTCCCAGAAAATCCAGGACATAGAGTTACTACGAAGTCTTCTTATATTATAAAACAAGGACAGAGGTAGGAGATAAAGGTGATAAAGCAACTTTACCTGTTGAAATACACACCTGAAGTTGTAATTCAACTAAAATCAGAGGCTTTGAATAGTTTCTGACTTGCATTGCTTAGGAGTTTAGGAGGCCACGAGACGACCTGCTACTTCAGTTCTGAGAGGCCAGTGGAAGTGAGGGAACTCTTGGGCTAAACCAAAGTGCTCCCCAAATGTCTCCTTCCCTGGGCTTCGCAGTGTATTTCCTGACTTCAGGGCTGCCCTTCACCTGCTTCCCTTCCTACAGCACCCCCTGCTGCCCAATGGCACCTCCTAACTCCTCTCTCCGTGAGCAACTTGCTGAGAGTCCTGTTCACTTCCTGACTCTCTGGGTCCTAAGTGTGTCTGATTTCCTCCCATCCATCTAGCAAATTCCCACAGGATGGAGGTGGAGGTTCTCTCCCCCTCCCCCTCCCCGAGGGGCAGGGCAGGACTTTCAATATAGGGATGCCCGGTTGGGGGCACAGTAGACCCATGGGCCTCGAGGGCCAGTTTTGAGAAGCTTGTAGAGCGTGCCAGACCGGGAGTGTACCTGGCCGCTGATCTGGCCATGCAGGAATAAAATATGTGCCTGGGCTTCAGACTCCAAAGTGGGAAAGAAAAAGTTCCCCAGCCTGGCACCAGGCCTCATCTCCCGCACCCTAGTATCAAATGCCTGTATAGTCATGGCCATAAATCTGCTGCCAGGTGCCTGGGTAGAAGGGCAGGAGAGCATGGACATTGTGTTTCAGCAGAGACACAGCCCTTGTTTGTGCGTGTGTAATGAGAGCCAGTTAATCTGATCAAACGGTCAAACACGGGAAATTGTATCCCACGGTGGACTGTGGAGATTTCTGACCACGGATCTGAGTTTCTTCCTCTTCCCCGCTGATCTGAACGTTGAAAGTATGTCTAAGAGTCCGAAAGCCCTCAGGGTGGAGTTGTTTATCGTAGGGTCCACAAATTCCCTGGAATCCCCTGCAAAAATGTGGGTGTGTGCACACTGATGTAGCAATTGTACACTATTCTAGGGAGGGGGCATAGTTTTAACAGATTCTCAAAGAGGCCAGGACGTAGAAAAATAAGAATGACTGCCTTAGTTTTTCAGGCAGGTGATTCTGAGATACTGGACCAGGCTCTGAGACAACCAGAGAGAATGGGAGCACGCATCTGGTGGCCGGCGAGGGGCAGGCCCTTTGGAGGAGCCACAGGGGTTACTGCAAAGTCCATCCTACCAGGCATAGGCTGCTGTGCCATTCATTCATTCATTCATTCTTCATCAGAGAGAGCACAGGCAGTAGAGGGACAGAGAATCTTAAGCAGGCTCCGAGCTCCACAACCAGTGCAGAGCCTGGCAAAGGGCTCAATCTCACAACCAGGAGATCATGACCTGAGCCGAAATCAACGGTCAGATGCTCAACCGACTGAGCCACCCGGGCACCCCTGCTGTGCCCTTTAGACACCACCGATGCCAGGCTGGCCTGATGTTACTTGTCTTGCCTGGTCGGAAGGGTTGTCCTTTACGGACGCCCAACATTCTGGGTGTCAAGGTGAAACAGTTAGGAACTGCCACCGCATGTGAGTCAAGCTCAGCAGCTTCTGCGGGATGGGCAGCACAGGGTTGTGGGGAGAAGGGTTTCCTGTTTGAGAGGAAGGGCAGCTGGTCCACCTGCTCTCCCTCCAACCATTCTATTGCTACCAAGTTTCCCTGCAGGAATCTATCGAGATGCCCCTTCCATCTCTGCTAAACTCTTTGTTCCTCCCTTCTGGAAGACCGATCTCTAGCTCCTTGTCCACTAGACCCTCCCGTTGCATCCCTGAAACAGGCTCGGTCCTTGCTTTGTAAGTGCTGCTGCCAGGTGTCTGTTCTCCCCGGGGAAATGCGAACACCCTGACTCAGTGGGGCTCACACTCAGTTCCTTCTGCTGCCTTCCCTGGCCCTATTCCAATTTTTGGCATCAGTCCTACTCGAAGGCAGGAAGGAGACTGGGGAAGGTAAGGGGACAGCAGCTCTACTGGAATGGCCCCCGGGCACACACCGGGAAGTGTGGAATCAGTTCCTGCCCTTGAGAAGGGAGTGCGGGCCCTGGAGGCCAAGCTGGGAGAGCCACAGATGGCTGTGTGCCACAGGAGGAGGAGAAGATGCCCAGTGCCACAGTCCCTGTCCTCTTCTGGCCCATCATCCCACTCTCGGGTGACTCTAAGAACTTCCTCCCCGGAGTTGGGGTCCTCTGCCTCCCTTCCTGACACTTTCCCTCCCCCCAGAACGGCCACCCTTCTAAGACAAGGTCATTCTCCAGCTTAAACATCTTCACTGAGTCCTCTTTTTTTCCTAAATACTTTTAGCATGGTACCAACTTCAATGCAGCATCGTTTATAGTCATTTCCTACAACAAACCTAAGCTTCGGCCAAGGCAGACTTCTCAATTTTTCACAAACACACCTATGTCTCTAGAACATTCTGCTACGCCATTCTCTCTTCTAGAAATACCCTTCAGTGCCTCTTCTCTGCCTAGACACTCCTGCCTAAGGGCCCAGCTTCAATCTGGTCTCCGCTGTGGACGGTCCTCGGCATGCCATGCAGAGATAACATCTGGCTAGGTGCTCCCACAGCGCAGCGTTCCCATACAAAGGGTGAACCAAAACTAATGCTTACGGAGCACTTCCTCGACACCAAGCACTCTTTGGCACATGGATTGTCTCATTTCTTCCCCATCTCTGATTCCTCGCCCAACATGTGAGGGAGTCAGCTGTCTTCATTTTCAGAAGAGGAAACGAAGGTTCGGAGAGGGTAAGTAAGTATCTTGCCCAAGGTCACAGAGCTAGGAAGAGTCAGGGCTAGGATCTGATTTCCTGCGTGTCAGACCCTCAAGTCCATGCTCTTTCATGCGTGTTAAGGCCGTGTTATGGGCCGTATGCCGCCGTGACTGGTGTTATAAGAGGCCATCTGACCTGTGGGGGTTGTTGGCCTTCTCACGGCAAGATCTGTCCCATGTCATTCGCCACTGCAGCCCCTCTGCCTAGGTCAGTGCCGGGCAGCGTATTCAGTGGCTGTCTGCGGAACTGCTTTGAAGGGTGCAAGTTTGGAGAGCAATCTCACCTGCCTCTTACCAACTACCGCAAAGAGAGCTTCCGAGGTAGATTCTCCCAAGAGTAGAAGAGGAGTTTAGCAGGTAGGAGACAGCAGGGAAGGCCCATCCCCACCGTCTGCCCCGACTTCTCCCCACATTTCTGACTGGGGGGTGGGCCTGGCAGCTCCAAGGGAGTCTTAGAAGCCAGAACTGCAAAGCTCTTGGAGCTCTTTGGCTGAAGTGGGAATAAAGTCCAGGCTCTAGGAATGTGGTCTACCTGCCCCCTGTCCCCTACCTTCCTGTCCCCTCACCTGCCTTCTCCCTGCTCCTGGACTTCATGGTGAGCAGTGACACCAGGCAACAGGTGGTGAGGGTGCCTGCTCCCTGGAAAGAACCTGCCCTCCTTCCCCGAGGACCAGGGGAGGCACTGGCCCCCTCCCCAGGGCCCCCTCCGGCCTTACCGTCGGTGCTGGCATCATCCACCAGTATGATCTCCTTCAGCAGGATGGCGGGGCTGGTGTGCAGGACGCTGTACACGGTTCGCAGCAGCGTGGACCAGGCCTCGTTGTGGAACACAATGATGACGCTGGTGGTGGGCAGTGGAGGGCAGCGGCGGAACTTCTGGTCGACACACCTGGACAGACGGAAGCATACAGATAGAGCTCTCCAGGTCCCCGGGAGTTCCAGGGGCGGGAGGGGTCTGTCCGTAGGTTTCCGTGAGCATCCTCTGCTCTCTGCGGCGCTTGGGCATGGCTGTTCCCTGTTCCTGGGTTACTCTGGTTTTCTACCTGCTCTGAGCCTCTGCACAGGTCCTAGCCGACCCACTCCAAAACCTGTCTGCCCCACAGCTGGCTCCGTGCACCAGCCGCGATGCGGAGGGGCTCCCCTGCCCCCCCCCCCCCCCCCCCACCACCCGGCTTCTCTCATCTGCTCTAGGACGTCCCAGGGCTGACTCTCTCTTCCTCGGTAATGAGCGTACTGCATAGAGTGTAATCCAATCCAGAGGTCCCAGAGGGGAAGTAATAGAGCGCGAGTTTGACATCCGAGAAAGGCGACTACAATTTCCACACTCAAGGAGAGAATAAGGCTCTTCTCTTTGCAATGTACGGTTCTTCTCTAACCCATTTCCTCGTTAATTACCTGTCATCTGATGCTACTATCACACATGATTTCCTGTGGCCTCTTCTCCGCCTTCAGCTACTCCAGCTACGCTGGGCACGTGGCCACACCGCTGCCCTCCTGACATTCCGCCTTGGGTGGGAGTGGGAATGGGTGAATCCTGGATTATCAAGGAATCACGTGGCCTGACGGCCTCTCTTATCCCCCTCTGCGGGTCACAGAGATTTCTCATGGACCCTCCAGAAGAGCCTCCCCAACTTCCTCCACTGGCTGCCCTCATGCCCGACGCCCCTCCCTGCTGAGGAGCTCCCGATAACTCCGAGTGGCTCCACCTTCTAGGACTAGAATAGCTGGTCCAAGTCCGAGGAACCCTAGGATCACAGCCCGGAGGAACCCTGAACCTGAGGATGGGAGCTGCCACATGAGAAAAGGCCAAAAGGGTGTATAACTCTTGCGTTGGGAAAAAAACAACATCTTTGACTTAAGGGCGGTGTGAACACGGCCACGGCAGCCTCAGTGTGAGGTGGCCGAGCAGGGATCCAAGTGCTGGTTCACTGCCCAGGACTGGAAGTATAAATGGCTTCCTATAAAGGTTGGAATGAATTCATGGCCCCGTGGGCCTTCATGGCAGGAAACCAGGAGGTGCTGGGACAGTCTTGACCATCTGGGCTGCCGTCAGGAAATGTCCTTTTCTCAGCAGCTCAGCGGCAGAGTGCTCCAGGCTCAGGCAGGCCTCAGCAGAGGGCAAGGCCACCGACTCCGCAGCCTGGAACCAGCCCTCCCAGATACCCTTGTGTCAGGCCCTGAGTCCCTCCTTCTGTAACCTGTCACTTTCATAACTGTAACTTCATAATTCATCATTTTACTCGCACAGTATCCCTGGGCCTCCGGCCTGACCACAATACCAACCACCAGCATAAGGGCACTGGCCAGGAAAAGAAGGGAGGGCTTAGAGGAAATCCTTGCCCACATGATAAGATCACCATCAGCTCTTTAACCTGGCATTTGGCCCGTGGCCATGACCATACCAGCCACGCTTTTGGTGGAGCCCTGGCCTCACCCCAGGACTTTGGGTGCTACTTACTCAGGGGGTCGGGTGTCTGGCCCCAGGGCCCTCTGCAGGGAGATCCGGTCACTGGCAAACGCATTGAAACAGTGTTTCTTATAGCCTTCTTCCTTCTCCTGGGTCTCCAGACTGGTCCACTTGTCCTTCTGAAATGCTTTTCCATCTGCCCCAGGGCTATTGGGATCCTGTGGTGGCCGTTCCCAGAAGGGCCTCAGCTCTGCTGGGGTATAGAGCCCAGGTAGGCAGGACCGGTTTATGGAGACCGGTGTCTCCTGGGGCTCTGGGGCCCGGATCTGGAGCTTAGGCATCGAATCTCGAAGGTTGTTCACGGCCCCCAGCATGAGGTCCAGAACATGGTCCTTCTGGCTCACCAAAGACTTCAGCCACGGTTTCTCTGTGGCCTGTTCCGTGCTGCTGACATCCCTGTGCAGGATGAAGAGAAAGAGCACGAAGGCACTGCCCACCATGGCCAGGCGCATGGGCATGTGGCGTCTACGGAGGAGACGCATCCTCGGGGACCGATGGGGACCCCGGCTGGGTCAGCTCTGAGTGCTGGGCCCGACCCTGGAAATAGCTTGATCTGTTGCGGTGGCCACACCTTGGGGCCTCAGCCTGAGAAGGGAAGGGATGAGAGAGAGAAATGAGCCAAGGCACAGGTGTGGAAGGGGCTCGAGGTTTGAGGCCAGGCTCTGTTGCTCAATGCTGACAACACCCTGGCCCAGTCACTTCACTTTTCTGTGCCTGACTTTACTCTCTCCATAGAATGAGGAGGCCAGACTCAGTGTCTCTTTCCTGCTCTAAGACTGTGCCATTCATGGGTCTAGGACACCGAGACTCTGCATGAAGACGTTTAATCGACGTAACCACCTTGGGAAACAATGTGACATTATCAAGCAAAATCGGAAGTACACATCTATGACCCCGCAATTCTACTCCTGGTTTTACATCCCACATAACCTCCTGCACACGAGCCAGGAGGCACGCGCAGGAAAGCGTCTAGCAGCGTTGCCTCAGATGGCAAAAAGGAGAAACAATCCAAGTGTCCATCCACAGAACGAATAAGTGTGAAATACCCATAGAACAGAGGATTCTACGGCAGTGACACAGGACGAGCTGCTTCCACAAGCAGCTACATGGTGTAATTGGTGAGTCTAGACAGCAGGTTGCAGAAAGATACATACGGTATGAATCCACTTACAGAAAATTCAAACACCTAAAACTAAACAATATACTGTTTATGAATACAAAAATGAACATGTAGCGGGGCGCCTGGGTGGCTCAGTCGGTTAAGCGTCCGACTTTGGCTCAGGTCATGATCTCGTAGTTTGTGAGTTTGAGCCCCACATCGGGCTCTGTGCTGACAGCTCGGAGCCTGGAACCTACTTCCAATTCTGTCTTCCTCTCTTTCACCTTGCCTACTCACACTGTCTCTCTCTCCCTCTCTCTCTCTCTCGAAAATAAATAAACATTAAAAAAAATTTTTTTTTTAAATGAACATGTGGTAAAGCTATAAAGAAAAATGAGGGGGGAAAAAAACCCTGAAGGAATAATAAAACCAAAATTTCTGGAGACAGAGGAAAATGTATGGGAACAGAGGCGCACAGTGGACTTTTTAAAATTTTTTTTTTTTTAATTTTTAAAAAAATCTTTATTTATTTTTGAGAGAGAGAGACAGAGTGTGAGCAGGGGAGGAGCAGAAAGGGAGACACAGAATCCGAAACAAGCTCCAGGCTCTGAGCTGTCAGCACAGAGCCAGACGCGGGGCTCAAACTCACCAACTGTGAGATCATGACCTGAGCCAAAGTCGGACGCTCAACCAACTGAGCCACCCAGGCGCCCCACAAAGCATTTTTTCTTAAGTGGATGGTGGCTGCTGGCTGCTGGTAGAACTGTTATTCTTTATACCCTTACATATGTTTTATAAATATTCTTTTCTATCTACTCATATTTAATTTTTTAATGTTAAGTTTTGAGAGAGAGAGAGAGAGAGAGAGAGAGAGAAAGTGGGTAGGAGGGTAGGGGAGTAGGGGAGGAGCAGAGAGAGGGGGACAAAGGATCTGAAGAGGGCTCCATGCTGACAGCAGAGAGCCTGATGTGGGACTTGAACTCACGAACCACGAGATCAAGTCCTGAGCCGAAGTAGGATGCGTAACCGACTGAGCCACCCAGGCACACCTATCTACTTATATTTAGTTAAAAACAAACAAACAAACAAACCCAGGGGCGCCTGGGTGGCTCAGTTGGCTAAGCATCTGACTTTGGCTCAGGTCATGATCTCACGGTTCATGGGTTCGAGCCCCGCGTTGGGCTCTGTGCTGACAGCTCAGAGCCTGGAGCCTGCTTCGGATTCTGTGTCTCCCTCTGTCTCTGCCCCTCCCCCGCTCACGCTCTGTCTCTCTGTCTCTCTGAAAAATAAACAAACATTAAAAAAAAACCAAACAAACCACAAAAAAAGCCCCGAAGGTTCTATAACATCTTCCAGACAGAGTTGGGCTTATGGGTTTACCAGCTTCTGTCCTCAGGCACGTGGTCCCATGGCTCAGAGGATGAGTGTTTGCCAAACTTTCTGTGGAGAACTCTAGATATTGGTGACAGTAGACCTGGGTACAAATTCTGTTCTGCCTCTTCTAGTAATAATAACACCTACCTTCTACGGTCATTGTAAGGATTAAAGTACCATGTGATAATTCATGGAAAAAGTTTAGCAGTCTCTGCACATAGCAAGTTCTCAAAAAGTGTTAGTTTCTGTTATTAGCATCTTGCGTGACCCTTGGACAAATTCATCTCTCTAAGGCTCAATTTCTTCATCTGTAAAGTGGGAGGTAACTAATACCTAACGCACAGGGTCACCATGAAGATTAAATCAGCGATAATGTAGGTACAGTGCTCGGCAGAGTGCCTGGCACGTACTAAGCCCTCACTAAATGCTATCAATTATTTCTATTATTATAATTAATAAATCCCTGCTCAGCTTCCCAGCAATTATCCTTGAGTACCTGGTCCTTGGCCAAAGCCACACTCATTACCCGTAGCATGTCTTGTTGAAGAGTAATTCCAGTTGAGCTACTTAATGCTGTTATTTAAACACACAAGCTCCTTCCTGCCTGTGGAGAAAAGCCTCGTGTCTGGAGTCACTGGGATCTGTGGAATATGCATCCATCATGATCTCCAGAGGGAGCGGGGCTACACAGGTGGTTTTCTTTTACAACGTCAGATTCGACACCATCAGCAAAAGTCACATAAAACGAAACCTCTTTGAGCAACTGTTTTGTATCAGGAGTTGTCTAGGAGACAGGAGAGGAAATGTGTTAATTCCGCCAGCAGTGATTGAATAGGGCAGGTACTCAGCCAGCCAGATTGGGGATGGTGAGAAGTGGGAGCTGATGCACTGAAATAAGAATATGCGGATTATGACCTGCGGAATGAGGTGGCCCAGGCCACCCACATGGCGTCTGTAGGTAGCTCCCTCAGCATCTGAGGTCCCACTTGGGGGAAGTGAAACCCGTGGGGTTATTCTGATTGAAGGCTGAGTTTCTACACACCCACACAAAGGAAGCAGAGGCACAAGATTTGTTATTACTTACAGGTCCCAGAAGCGAGGGGGCGCAATGAGCCAGAGGGAAGGGCTGTCCTCTGTCTAGGGTCACCAGGAAGCAGGAGACAGACATAGCTAGCTAGCACCTATACTTAAAGGTGACCAGGGCAGAGGTCACTATCTTCTCCCAGGCTTAACTCTAAGTAGTTATTATTTTTTTTAATGTTTATTTTTGGAAGAGAGTGGGAGCAGGGGAGAGGCAGAGAGAAAGGGGGACAGAGGATCCCAACTGGGCTCCACGCTGACAGCAGAGAGCCCGAGGTGGGGCTCGAACCCAGGAACCGTGAGATCATGACCTGAGCTGAAGTCGGATGCTCAATGGACTGAGCCACCCAGGCGCCGCCTAAGTGGTCATTTTAAAAGGTGCCCTGCTAAAAGCAAAGTGGGAACTTTTGGCAGGCATCCTAAAGTCGAGTCCTTATCTAAATGTCCAGGCTGTGGATGTGAGTAGGGTTATCATACTGTAAAATGCCAAGGCAGCAACTCAGAAAAACAAAGCCTTCTTTCTCCAAAGTTGTTTTTCGCATCACTATGGGGAGGCAGAGATGGGCAAGTCCAGCCTTCAAGGAGCATACAGTCAATTGGGGAAGTCAGATTTTTTTTTAATTGAAGTACAGTTGACCTGGGAAGTCAGATTTTCAATGGAGATCAGCCAATGAGACAGGCATCCTTGGTGCCCAGGGAGAGTGGATGCAGGAAACTCAGCAAGTGGGGGAAGGTGACGTCTGTGAAGAGGTCTCACGGTGGGAGGAGCTTGGGCTGAGCACTGACTCACAAGTAGGAGCTGGCCAGGCCAGGTGAGTACCTTTCAGGCAGAGGGAACAGCACCAACTACGGCCTGGAGGTGGGAGAGAGCATGGCCAAGCAGAAAACTGCCAGTAGTTCCATATGGTGGGAGCACGAAAATAGCCGAGGATGGGCCTGGAGAGGTGGCTGCAGGTAGGTCCCCATGCCAAGGAGTTTGCCCTTGACCTGAGGTATGGGAACAACAAAAGATTAGCCAGGGCCCAGCATTACAGAAAAACAGTATGACAGCTGGTGGAGGGTATCTAGGAGATTGATCTGATTGGCAGGTGGATGGCCAACAGAGAGGCGTGTCGGTGGCGGTGAGGGTCTGACCCAAGACAGCAGGAGTGTGGATGAGGAGGCAGGACCCGGTGCTAGGAAAACTCCCTTGGGTGATGGGACGGGACAATTTGCTCCAGTTGGGACACAGAGGGGTACAGAGCGGTATGAGAGAATTCCTCTCTCCAAGAGATCTTAAAATCTAGTTGGAGAATAAGAATTGCCAGCACTGGGTCCAGGTAGCACCTGTCCAGGGAAGACATGGGAACAGGAAAAAAAAAAAAAGGTCTTTCACTGAACACCCTTCTGCACTTTGAACCCTGACTACATTATCTATTCAAAAATTAATAAAATTAAAACTTAATAATAACAGCACAGGCAGTAAGGGCTAAGCTGGGAGACAGATCTCTCTGTGGGCTTGAAGGAGGCTTCAAGGAGGGAATGGGGATTCAGTGCAGACGCAGGTTTCTGCCCTAGAGGTTGAGCCGTGCTGGACCAGCACAAGGGGTTGAGCTAGACACCTCCTCAATTCTGGAACTGCCCCAGCTAAACACAAACAACAGGACCCGTAAGTGGGGAAGTGTTTGCCATGACAGTGTTGCCCCATCCTGCAGGCTGCATCTTCCCTGATATTTTCTGTGTACCTTCCGACTCCAGCAAGAAAGAGGGCGCACAGTTAGGAACAAAGGCTTGGTAATAGCTTAGTTACCAGCTGCTGCCAAGAGCTCAAGACTCACCTCCTCCAGGAAGGCCTCCCTGACTGATTCACTCAGAATCACCCAGGTCACTCCAACTCCCTCGTCCTGGCATTGCCTCGTGGTCCTTTGCAGTGGGGTTCACCTTTGCTCCTTTTATTTCCCCTGGAGAAAGAGACCTAGGGTTAAATTGAGTCCTTCCCAGGCATCTGCTCTCTCTCAATCCAGTCTGCCTGTCTAAGCCTTGCTCTCCGAAGTCTGCAGTTCCTCAAGGTACTAACCACATCCTGAAATGAAACGAGACACCTGTGATTAGCCGTGGCAGGAAGGGACTAGGTCTCCAGCTTGTTTGCTCAGCATGTGGGCAATAGGAAAGAGTTCCTTAGAAGAGACACACAATCGGATGGAAACCAGAAGACTTTGGGATGAAGGATTCCTGGCCTCTGTGTAGGAGATTCCCAGAAGTGTGGTTAGCAGGACTGGGGAGTCAGCCCTCCACCAGCCTGGTGAAGGAGTCGTCCCTATTGTATGTAGTACTTGGTGAAGTTCAGGGCTTCCCAGGATCCTCACCCCAGTGTCTTCTATTGCCCCTACCTTGAGGCTCCCACGCCTGACCTTGAGGCTCCCACGCCTGACCTACAGGACCACTGGGCAAGGGTGCCCATAGCCCTCATCCACTCATTCCCCTCCTGCTACTGCTGCACATTCATTCCCAACTCTTTTCCCTCCAGCCACCCTTGGTATTGCCACACATAGAACCATCTTGGTTTCGGTACTGAGATGACACCGGAAATCCTCTTCTTCCAGGAAGCTTTCCTAGATCGAACAAATGCAACCTGCATCTCTGGCCCCACCAGCCAGAACACGAACTCACCTTCTGTCACTGGTATAAGGGACTTGAGGTTTTACCCACGCGAGTGCCTGTCTAAGCACTGATTACAACCCATCATAGGATTGTGGAATAAATTTCAGGTGTTGCAAATCGGCATGAAAAACATTCTTTAAAAGATCAGAATAAGATAGAACAAAAAAGAAAGTCTCAAAGTGCCTCATATGCAATAGGGGTGAGTATTGTTTTGTTAAAATTTCATGTCAGTTATTACATATACATACATAGAGTACAGCGAGTGTCTTAGCAGTTTGAAGCTTTAACAACTTCAGAAGGATAACTACTACAAACTTAACATCATTTGAAAATTTTTTACCTGATTTTTATGAATTTTGAATAACACATTTTTATTTTCATGCTGTTCTCCACCCATTGGAGACGATAAACATATCCCGACACAAAGTTAAAATGAAAAATGTGTTACTAAAAATTCATAAAACTTTGGGGCGCCTGGTGGGTGGCTCAGTCAGTTAAGTGTCTGACTTCAGCTCAGGTCATGATCTTGCGGTGAGTTTGGGCCCCACATCGGGCTCTGTGCTGACAGCTCAGAGCCTGGAGCCTGCTTCAGGTTCTGTCTCCCTCTCTCTCTGCCCCTCCCCCACTCACTCTGTCTCTCTCCCTCTCTCAAAAATAAACATTAAAAATTTTTTTTAATTCATAAAACTTAAAGGTTAAGGAGATTTAAATTATTACCTTTTATTTTTTTTTTAACGTTTATTTATTTTTGAGACAGAGAGAGACAGAGCATGAGCGGGGGAGGGTCAGAGGGAGGGAGACACAGAATCCGAAACAGGCTCGAGGCTCTGAGCTGTCAGCACAGAGCCCGGCGCGAGGCTGGAACTCACGGGCTGTGAGATCATGACCTGAGCCGAAGTCGGCCGCTTAACTGACTGAGCCACCCAGGCACCCCTAAATTATTACATTTTAAATGAGGCTTTTTCTAGGGGTGCCTGGGTGGCTCAGTCGCTTAAGCGTCTGACTTTGGCTCAAGTCATGATCTCGCAGTTTGTGAATTCGAGTTCTGCATCGGGCTCTGTGCTGACAGCTCAGAGCCTAGAGCCTGCTTCGGATTCTGTGTCTGCCTTGCTCTCTGCCCCTCCCCCGCTCAAGCTCTGTCTCTCTCTCTGTCTCTCTCAAAAATAAATAAACATTAAAAAAATGTTTAAATGATGCTTTCCTGTTAGTTTGTAGAATTCATACCTCTGACATGATTATAGTGTAAAGGTGAGACTTTGGGGATACGCTGTCACATGGAAGCGGGCACTAGGTCTTGTAAAATGTCTTTCTTAGAGGTGCCTGGGTGGCTCAGTTGGTTAAGCGTTGGACCCTTGATTTGGCTCAGGTCATGATCTCATGGTTTGTGAGTTCGAGCCCCATGACTAACAGTGTGGGGCCTGCTTGGGATTCTCTGTCTCCCCCTCTCTCTGCCCCTTCCCACTTGTGTGTGCGTGCTCTCTCTCTCTCTCAAAATAAATAAATAAACTTAGGGGCACCTGGGTGGCTCAGTCGGTTAAATGCCCGACTTTGGCTCAGGTCATGATCTCATGGTTCATGGGTTGGAGCCCCGCATCCGGCTCTGTGCTGACAGCTCAGAGCCTGGAGCCTGCTTCGGATTCTGGGTCTTCTCTCTCCCTGCCCCTCCCCCACTTGTGCTCTGTCTCTCTCTCTCTCAAAAATAAATAAACATTAAAAAATTTTTTTTTTAAATAAACTTAAAAAAAAATGTCTTTCTTATTTTGGCCCAGTCATAGAAATTTGAAAGCAGGGCTGCAAGATCTGTTCTGTCACACCTTTGTGAACTCCTGGGCCAGACAGGCAGGTTGTTTTCACCTTTGTTCTCACTTGCAAAGCCTAGCACAGGGTTTTTTCTGGAGTAGATGTTCCATAAACTCTTGTTACATGAGATGATGCCTGAGGGGTTAAAGTGAGCTGTTCAAAGCTCCGAGGGAACGCACTGCACTGGCTTCACCAAAAGATATTTTGGATGCGTTTACCACAGCAAGCATGTGAGTTACAGGATATTCTGTGGTCACACATCAGCGTGCTGCTTTGGCTAGGTCTGTCCGCGAGCCCAGCACCCTCATTTTACAGGAGAGGCCAGAGTGGCCAGGTGACTTCTGTAGTATCACACAGCCTGTGGATCCCGGGGGCCAATGCCAGTCTCCCAGCTCCCAGGCCACTGCTCCGTTCCCACACTCTTACCTCCCGGTTGCAGGTCGCCTGGGGGAACTGGAGATGGTTAAGCTCTTGCGCCCTAGGGGCCAGGCTGTTCCCCCCACCCCCCAGCCTCCCCACCACCCACTGCTCCGCTCTTACACCGCCCCTCCCCTCCCTGGCACTTGCCCTCCCCCAGATCCTACCTAGGACTACCGGAAGATGCTTTAAAGATGCCAAAATTCTAAGTCCCAGGCAAAGTCTCAGCTTTTGTGAAAACCAGCGGCAGCCACCCAGAACACGCCCTTGCCGGCCAGGTGGCCTTTTTGTAACAAAGTTTCTTTCTGTTTATCAGCAAAGCTGCTCACCTCCGGGAGACGTGGCAGCCAGGAAGTAGGCAGTCGACACCACCACGGGGATGTTTGCTCAGGTTACTCACCCTACAGCTCAATTACAGGTTCTTCGACAAGTGCCGACTGTTGCCATTCTCTCACCGAGGGCACAGGTGTGTGGAGCTAGACATCACGCTGGGGAGGGGACAGGTCAGGCTACTGGCGAGGGGGAGGGGGACCCGAGAGGCCGTTTGGGGCCAGAGGATTCTTTCTTCGCCAACAGCACTTCTTGCCATCAAACACAGCACGCATTTCACTTCCTCTGTTCTCATGAGTAGCAAATTCTCTCCTCCAACCCGCCCCCCTGACCCTTCAGATTACAGAAGGCTGGGAGGTTTTCACTTTCCCCATAATTACACCTTCAGGACATTTCAGTTGTTCCTGAAGACTCAGGCGGCAGTCCTGTGGCTTATTTTCCCAGAAAGATGCCCCGAAAGTTATTTCTGTAGCTAGTCTATCAAGTTTTTTTCCCCATGGTGTCTAGGTTCGTTTTATGTTTGCATAAAATGTTAAGCCTAAGTTACCCAAACACGGATATTCCATTGAAAAACCCACCCCAAACTGGCTCACAAGGTATACCTCGAACGGTGCTCGGCGAATGTTCGCTAATTTACTCCGAGGCTGTAAAAGCCACTACAAATCAAAATAATACGTGACCGTAGTTGAGCAGCTCACAGGTTTTTCACCGGAGGACCTCCAGGCCTGTCGGGTGGGGGCAGGGATGTGCAACTGTTCTCACACAGAGCCTGGAGACTGCTGGCTCCTTCGAGGGGTGGGGGGGAGGGAGGATGGAAGTGGGGGGGAGGGGTGGGGGAGGGGTTAACCGGAAGGGTACTCCCGAGGGCTTGGGCTGGTCCCCAGATTTGAGGAGGGGGTGGTGAGGGGAGAGGGCAGAACGGAGGTTTTTCCTTCTCTCCTCACCGCACGCTTTGCTCCAGGCTGTAGGACTGCAGTCCAGGACCACCTATCCTCACACACACCACACCCTGAACTCAGGGTCTATACCCTGCCCCCTTGGTGGGCCGGCCTTCCCAATTTCCCCAAGGCTGCCAGGAGCATCGAAATCTTTGAAACAGCCCCTGCCCTTGCCCCGCTCCCAGGCAGGTACAAGGGCTTTCAGTGCCTTCTCAACGTCAGGTTCACTCCACGCCCACTCCCCGGTCCTGCTGATTCATTCCCTGCCTCCTGGATCCTCCTCTTCCTCTCTCTCACTCAAAACCGTCTTCGGAGACTGAATCCTTATCTCCCAACATCTGGAGGATAAACAGAAGCTGCCGGCGGCCTCCTTTGCCTCAGGCCTCTCTCCCTCTCACAATCTGAACAGCTGTATTCTTATTCCTTCAGTAACATTTGATTGTAGCGGAGACAGGGCCTGGGCGGTCAGCTTCCTGCTTGCCACTCACCCTCACTGGCCTACCTTTTCCTCCTCACAGCCTTTTCCTTATATTCTTTTTTTTTTTAATTTTTTTATTAATTTTTAAAAATTTTTAAATTTTTTAATATTTATTTTTGAGAGAGAGAGCACGTGCGCGAGTGGGGGAGGGGCAGAGAGAGAGAGAGACACAGAATCTGAAGCAGGCTCCAGGCTCTGAGCTGTTAGCAGAGACCGATGCGGGGCTCGTGAGATCATGACGTGAGCCCAAGTCGGATGTTTAACCGACTGAGCCACCCAGGTGCCCTTCCCTTATATTCTTGCTCAACAAGCTGTGTTCTATTCTCTTTCAAATTCTTCCTCAGGCTCCCCTCCTCCAAGAAGCCTTAGACTAAGGTGCCTCTTACCGCCCTCAGGATCCTGGTGCATTTGTTTCCAAATTTCACTGTGGGACTTCCCCACTAGATTTTGTGAGAGAGGGAGAGCCGGTAGGCCTAGACTCAGGTTACCTACATCCTGTTTGCTTTCTCCTTCCCAGTCCTTAAATCTCCTGGGCCTCGGTCTTCTGCCTCCAGAATGGTTTTCCCCGACAAACCCACCGAGCCTTCTAAGCCCCAACCAACCCACCTAAGCCGTCTAAGCCCCACAGCATCCCACAGCCCTGGGGAATTTGGTTGTGCTATTCTACTGCCTTGTTCTGTCTGTCCTTTGTTCTCTCTTATGGGTAGAGCTGAGGGTGAGGATTGGGTTTCTTCCTTCCTTCAAATCTATCTAGGGCTCAGGACCAGGTTGCCAAGGGTGTAGGAGAATAATGTGACCCCACAGGGCTCTCAGGTGCCACAAAAGAGTCTTCTGACGGTCCCTTTTCTCCCCAGACTGAACCCAACCTTGTTCACTGTGCAAGCCTTTGACACAGCACAATTACAGCATTGAGCACAACACAGAGACAGGCACTGCCCTGCACTTGACCCCTCATTTATTCAAACCCTCACTCTCATTCCCATTGAATAAGAACGGACATTTTGGGCTTTCTCAGAGTGGGCCAGAGGGCTGGATGAAGAGCCAAGTTCACCCAAGTCTTTGGCACGGCCATTCATTGGGTCCCTCTGGTGTACGGACACCCTCTCTGATCCTCAGCTTCACTCCCAGGGCTGGCGAGGTCTGCATGAGCCAGAGGAGGCTAAGGGCAATACCACCACCATTTTAATATCACCGCTTACCACGTCAAGTCAAGGGACAGTTATCTTTTCCATTTTACACAGAATGAAACTGAAGCACAGGGAGGTTAAGTAACTTGACCAAGGTCACACAGCAAGGAAGGGGCAGAGGCAGGGTTTGCACTCAGTCCCACATCTCCAAAGCCCACTGTCTTCACCATGACCCCGCACTGCCTCCCACTTGGCTGGTGCTTGGAGCTTCGCCAAAGCACTTTCACATACACCTTCTCATTTGCTCCCCACCCAGGGAGTGTTTATGTGACTTGGCCAGAGTTAGGCAGCTAAATTAGAGACAGAGCTGAGTCAGCCGCCTGGATCCACGATACCTACTGCCTCCCTGCACAGGGAGACCCCTGGTCCTAGGGTTAGCTGCCCCCTCCCATTCCTGACTTCGGTTCTAGGCAATGGTTAACTGGACTAAGACTGTGGTCATATCTCCTGTTCGTTTATCTCCCACCTGAACGTGGGCTAAGATGTTTCTGATCTCAGAGGGCATCCAGCATGCATCCGTGCCTCCCCTTATCAGCCGTGATGTTCCTCCATGCTGCTGTGGGTGGGTGTCTGCTGTCCTGAGCAGTGATTACCAAGGACCAGGCCATCTTGGGCAGCTCAATATCCTTCACGGTTCTACCGGCTCCAGATGAGCTCTTCTGTCTTTGACAGTCCTGTCCTTTCTGTCCTGATACCCCTGAAAGTAGTTTGCTCTTGTTCTTTCCGTGTGTCTAATGGTTGAAGAACAGGAAGGAACTGTTGAGGAACTAGGGAAGTACCTGCAAGGATACTGGCTTCTGCAGGATAATTTGAACCAAAGTCTATTTCAATCCCCTCACCTTACCTTGTACTATCCATGGCATGAATTTGCCTGTCTCATCCTTTTTACCCTTCCTAGGAGGGGTAGGGGATGAGACTCCTGTGTTGGAGAGGTGAATGGGGCCTGTGTAGTGCACACACATCTCTGGTAAAATGAGCCCCAGGTTCTTTGGTGTGTCCAGAGTTATTAACCTCACCCAGTGCCTGTGAACTGCATCTGTGGGTCTGGAGGGGCAGCATTAAAACCTTTCCTGGGACCGTAGCCAATAGAGGGGGTCTGTTTTAAGCTTTGCTGGTAAAATGAACCCCCCTTCCTCCATAGGCACAGGACAGCCCCATCCTACCCTCCGCAGAAGTCAGGGTCTGGGGTGACTAGCTTTGGGGGCAAGTAACAAACTGTTCCTCCTTTCAGTTAGCCTGGGGCTTGTCGGAACAAGTGACGGGGAAATAGGGAAGTTGGGGACAGTCACAGTCATGAACACCCATCAGACTCCCTTCCCATAAAAACCACACAGCTCCCACTCCCCAAAGGCCCAAGACTCCAGAGAGAGGACATCTGAGACCCCACCTCTACTCAGGAGCAAGGTGGCGCTGGCAGGAGGATGCCTCTCTGAAAGATTTCCGAGGTGGAGCACGTGGGGTGTCCCACTCTGGGAAGAAGGGGGACGGAAAGAATACGCGGACGTGGATGGGTAAAGGGAAAAGGCTGTAGAACCCCGGAGGGGCTGCTGTGGCTCGTCCCTCTCCCACCCCACCCCTTCACGTCCCAAAGGTCTGAACTTTTCATTCGTCTTTAAGCGAGGCGCGGGGGGGGGGGGGGGGGGGAGGGGGTCGTACCGAGGGAGGAGCTAGAGGCCGCCACCACGGACGAGGACCCGTCTGGCCCAACCCCTTCATTTCACTACTGGGGGTGGCGAGGAGGAAGTGGTGAAGGAGAAGGTCGGCGGAGGAGGGAGGTGGGGAGCAAGGACCTGGCAGAAGCCAGTCCGACTGGGGGAAAGTCCCGAGCAGCGGGAGAGCTCTGAGTTCCAGGCCCGGCGGAGGGGGCGGGGGGGGGGGGGGGGTCGTCTATCGCGAGGGCCTGCGAGGGTCGCCGGCAGCTTCTGCCACTTACCTGGCGCGCGGAGGGAGAGCCGCAGCCGCTCGGCGGTGTGGCTGGCTGGTTTCCCGACGGGACGTCCTGGAGGGCGGGGCCGGGGCGGGCCCTGCACGGCCGCTGGGGCGCGCACTTCCCGCCGCTCCCGGGCTAGGTGCAGGCGGCCACCCGCAGCGCCCGGAGCTCTGCTGCGGGCGGCCGGGAGGCCGGCGGCCTGCTGGGGCGCGCCCCCTGCCCCAGGCTTCCCCCGCCCCCGCTCCGCCGCTGCTAGAAGCTTCTCCAGCTTCTCCTGGTCTCAGCCCACCCAGGGGTACCGTCCCCGCGGCCAGGCTCTCGGCGCCGAGAAAGATCGGAGGGTCCTAGTGGCTCCGAAGACTCCGAAGACGACAGGCATTAAGCCGAACTGCCGGCGGCGCGGAGCAGTGTGCGCAGGGAACCGCAACGTGCGGCGCGCCGGCTCAGAGCGCTCAGCGCTCAGAGGCGGCGGCGCCGGAGGGCCAGAACGCGTCCGGGCGGCGGGAAGCCCCGGGGCTCCGTCCCAGGTTTGCTTCTCATTGGCGGGGTGGTCTCGGGCACATGACTCCTCCCCTCCATCCCCCGACGACTGCAGGTGTTAACTGTGGGCCGCGAACAGCGCTCGGGGCTTCTGACGCCAGCCCTCGAGTCAACCCCAATCCCAGCGAGCGCGAAGGTTATGAGCCAGAATGTACACGGGACGCGGCTGATCCCACAGCTAGAGTGCTGCCCTAAGTGTGGTTTCCGGAGCTGCAGCATCAGCATCCTCCGATAAGTTGTTAGAGACGTAGATTGTTGGGTCCCACCCCAGACCTAAATAATAGGAAACTCTGGGGGATGGGGCCCGGCAACTTGCGTTGTTAAAAGTCCGCCAGGTAATTTTGGTGCATGCTCAACTTTGAGACCCACTGAGCAAGCAGGGGGAGGGCTAGAATTAGAATCAATACATTCAGTTCCGAAGCACAGGCTCTGAATCCCCCTGCCTTAGCCTGGGGCTGCCCCAGAATTTCCCTCCAGCTGTACGGTCCTGTGATGTCATCTTTTGGGTCCTTTATCTCAGTAATAGAGAAGTAACGTGGATGACCACAAATAGCTAGTAATTTGGAAATTTTCTATGGTAGAAACTTGGACCACTAATTCTGGTTTTCTTTTTGTTCGAGTGTTTGTTTATTTTTTTTTAATGTTTATTTATCTTTGAGAATGAGAGAGGGAAAGAGGCAGAGTGTAAGCAAGGGAAGGGCAGAGAGAGAGGGAGACACAGAATCTGAAGCAAGCTCCAGGCTCCAACTGTCCGGACGGAGCCTGATGGGGTGCTCGAACCCACGAACCCCGAGGTCCGGACTTGAGCCGAAGTCGGGTCGCCCAACCAACTGAGCCACCCAGGCGCCCCTTGTCTGAGTGTTTAAATGCACTTGTGTTTCTAAGCCTGTAAAACCTGGGAGCCATCGTGTACACAAGGGGGTAAATCTGAGCACGAAGACTGCTCTCAACAAGAACTGGGAAGGGCAGGGAAGCCCCTTGGGGATCCACGGTGCACCTGAGGGAAGTAATCTTGTTTTCAAATCTGGGACCCCGAGGCACAATTGAGTTATTCAGAAGGAGGCTGGAGGTTTTTGGGTGATGGAGTCTGGAGAGATGAGATGAGGCCAGTGGAGGCTGGAGAAGACCTTGCCCAGGAACACGAGATCAAGGGACCATGAAGGATGGACTTCCCCAAAGGAGGCGAAAAGGGAGGCACCCATTCACTCTTGGCATGGTCCCCTCTCTCCTAACTCCAGGCCCTCCCATCCCCAACTCCCTAGCTTTCACATTAGACCCTGGGGTATAAGCTTCTGAAGACAGATCATCTTTTTTTTTTTTTTTTAATTTTTTTTTTTAACATTTATTTATTTTTGAGACAGAGAGCGACAGAGCATGAACGGGGGAGGGTCAGAGAGAGAGGGAGACACAGAATCCGAAGCAGGCTCCAGGATCTGAGCTGTCAGCACAGAGTCCAATGTGGGGCTCGAACCCACCAACCGTGAGATCATGACCTGAGCCGACTTCGGCCCCTCAACCGACTGAGCCACCCAGGCGCCCCTGAAGACAGATCTTCTACAGAATTTACTTTGATTCTTTACAGACCCTCAGGGCTGGAAGTCCCACCCCTCCAGCGGCTACCATTCTTGTCACTTACCTTATTCGACAGGTGTCTTACTCAGATGAATGGCATCTCCTGTGAAAGACTGTGGGCTATCGTCCCTCATTTGTGCTTTCTGGGGCTAGACAGTCCTGTACCATCTGACCCTTCGGTCTTTGGGGTTCCTCTAACTCTGCTCTGGGACCCTTGGGGTTGTGTGATCCTGGCCCGGCCCTTGGGCTTTAGTCGGGACTCAACTTGACCTGAGGGTGATAGGCTCGGCTGGACTCACGGCCTCCGTTCTTCCCCCAAGTCATGGCAGAGTCACAACCACTAACCCTAACCAGGAGTTCCCGAGAGGGTGGTGTCGGGCTTCTCAAGGAAGCCTCATCAGTCTGCGTCGTGTGCACTGCATTCCAGAAGCAAATTACTCATCCCATTTTACTTCAGCTGACTCAAATTTCAGATATGACTTTGAGTCCTTAGAATAATTAGCTGCCTAATTTGGAGGTGCATGTAGTCTGCAGGATACGTGACCCACCCCTGATGTGTCATACACTGAGCTATTCTCTCCTAGCTGGAAGGATGGTGTGGAGGTCAGGAAGGTCTGGAGGTGAGCCGCTGCAGAATGGTGACCGTGACCTCAGCCAGCCACTGGTTGCAGCCGCTTAAGAAAACAGTGTTCTTTTTTCTTTTTTAAAAATGCTCATTTATTTATTTTGTGTGTGTGAGAGAGAGAGAGAGAGAGAGAACACAAGCAGGGGAGGGGCAGAGAGAGGGGGAGACAGAGAATCCCAAGCCGATTCCACACTGTCAGCACAGAGTCCAACGCGGGGCTCCCATTCACAACCGTGAGATCATGACCTGAGCCAAAGTCAAGAGTCTGATGCTTAACCAACCGAGCCACCCAGGCGCCCCAAGAAAACAAGTTTTCTTTAATTGAACTTACATAGGCATGTGGTTAAAAATTTTTTTTCAAGCACTATAAAAAGGTATGCAGTGCAAGCGACATTTTTTCCCCTCCTTAGACCTTTAGTCCTCTCTAGAAATCACCTCTGCATAGTCATCCACTCTTCCCCATCACTAAGCTCTTCTGTAGAACAGGTCTGAATTCCTTGCTCCTCAAGAAATCCTGTGAATTTCATTATTTTCTCACAGTCTTGTTTTTATTTCTCGGTCATTTTAGATTCTGTTTCTGGGCGTTCTGAGTTTTGCTTTTTACATTATTGTGCTTTGGGGATTCCCCCCAGAAGGCAGGAAATGTGGTGGAGAGCAGATCGGTTGAAGCAAGCGAGACAAGGGCAGCTGACAGGACATCGGCTCTGGCCCTTATCAGGTGTCTTCCTTCCACATGTAGTCCTCGGTGAGGGGGATGCCCACCTCTAGGTGGGGCAGAATGACCGAGACTTGCCCATTAGGGCAGGTGCTGGCTGCACTTTGCAGGCCAGGGTTACAGAGGAAGCTGCCATGACTTTGCCAGGCAGGTAGAAGTGGGGTTAATGATGCCCAACATTGCTGTAAAGCTTGAGCAGATAACTGATGTGAAAGCATGATAATTTGGTTCTTCTGTTACATCTGTTTCTTTATCTTCTCTCCCCATATTCCCCTTCCTCCTTCTCATCTCATTTCCACTCCCCAAAGAGAAACACGCAAGGCCAGAAACGTTCTAGGATCCCAGGCAGAGCTGTCCCAAGTTCTGCCACAATCCCTCATGTGGTATAGTTCACTCACCTCTGGGTACCTCAATTTCCTTATCTGTAAAATGGGTACTAGGGTAAGGTGAGTGAGGTATTTGCCTTAGGTGCAAAGTTGAAGGGGACATCAAACCTCAGTTAATCGAGTAATATTTAATATGATATTTTAATACACCCAAATTAGTGCAAAAAACTTATCTTGAACAAAGTATCAACAATGGTTTTTTGAAATGTTAGAAAGTTTCTATTTTTTCTGTTTATTTATTTTAAGAGAGAGAGAGAGCGAGTGGGGGAGGGGTAGAGAACGAGAGGGAAAGAGAGAATCCCAAGCACTGTCAGCGTGGAGCCCAGTGCGGGGCTCAAACTCATGAACCGCGAGATCGTGACCTGAGCCGATGTCAGACACTTAACCGACTGAGCCACCCAGACGCCCCTGGAAATTTTTTGTAATTATGTTTTGTTTTTTTTTAATTTTTAAATGTTTATTTTATTTTTGAGAGAGAGAGAGAGACAAAGTGTGAGTGGGGGAGGGACAGAGAGAGAGGGAGGGACAGAATCTGCAGCAGGCTCCGGGCTCTGAGCCATCAGCACACAGCCCAACATGGCGCTCAAATCCACAAACCATGAGGGGCGCCTGGGTGGCTCGGTCGGTTAAGTGTCCGACTTCGGCTCAGGTCATGATCTCACAGTCCATGGGTTCGAGCCCCGCGTCGGGCTCTGTGCTGACAGCGCAGAGCCTGGAGCCTGTTTCAGATTCTGTGTCTCCCTCTCTCTGTGACCCTCCCCCATTCATGCTCTGTCTCTCTCTGTCTCAAAAATAAATAAACATTAAAAAAAAAAATTAAAAAAAAAAAAGAAAAAAAAAATCCACAAACCATGAGATCCTGACCTGAGCGGAAGTCAGGTGCTTAACCGACTGAGCCACCCGGGCGCCCCTAATTATATATTCTTATTAAGCACCAGCTTAATATTGCAGAACACTTCAAATTATCTTTCAACAGCCCATTCTTCCCTCCCTCACCCAAATTCTTTATAATAAAGAGCTCTTGAGGTAAAGACACACTCCCTTGTCTCTGTATAACCCTTTATCAAATAAAGGCCAAGAGCCGTGTACATCTGCCCTCAAATGCTGCCCCCGGCTGTGGAGGCAGCGTCTGCCCAGACTCAAGAGCCTGAAAGACTCTTTGTTTAGGAGCTGTGTCTTTACAAAGCAGGTCCACCACTTGCCGGGTTTATCATCCTGAAGGTCAAAACCTTTCTCGGCGTCTCAGAGCCAGAGTCCAGTCTCTTGCCTTAGCTGCTATACATGGGCCCTCATCACTTCCCCTTCCCCTTTGTTGACAAGTTTGGCATAAGCTGCATTAAGTGGAAGACCAGGTTTCCAGGCACGGGAAGACTAGAGATTCCCAGGGTGTGCGTTTCTCTCTCACCGTGGCTTTTGGAATCACATTTTTCGGGTTCCTTGAGGCACCAAAATGCTCCAAAATGTAGAGTTCTGTATACCAAGTTTCTGTCAGCCTCATTCTAATCTCACGGTCTCTGAAGAAGACATGGCCTCCAAGCAATAGATGGCTTCGTCCGTCATATCTATATCCTTTTGTCTCTCTAGCGGTGGGTTGTTTGAACTGACTTCTGATAGGCAGCAGCGCCACAATTCCAATGAGTTTGGTGCAGGGCTCGCGACAGAAGAGTGATCAGCTGACATCTTGGGGGTGCCCCGAAGTATCAATTTAAAATAAATGATAGTGACCTGCTGGGCCGTATAGAAGCCTGAGGCAAAAAGAAAAGGTGTACCTCATATACATTTAAAAAGATTTTTTTTTGGATGCCCAGGTGGCTCAATCCGGGAAGCATCTGACTTCAGGTCATGATCTTGAGTTTCATGAGTTCCAGCCCCGCATCAGGCTCCTGCTTGGGAGTCTCTCTCTCTCTCTCTCTCTCTCTCTTTCTCTCTCCCTCTCTCTCTGCCTCTCCCCCATTTGCATTTTCCCTCTCTCAAAATAAATAAATAAACTTAAAAAAAAAAAACCAAAACTTTGAAGTCTACAGCATAGAAAATTTGCCTGAGTCTCCAGCCTGCTGGCCTGCCCTGCCAGTTTCTGACTTGCCAGTCCCCACAACTACGTGAGCCAATTCCTTAAAAGAAATCTCTCTCTCTCTCTGTATATCTTGTGTCTCCAGAGAACCTAATATAGTGGTTATGCATGAGGTGAGACTGCGGACATCGGGTGAGTATGGAGAATCCACTGGAAAGTACGGCTGGTCACAGGTTTAGGCCCAGCCTTCTAGGCCTCTGCCCCGTTTATGGCAGAACTGGCTGGCATCTTCTTCCTCTGTGGAACCTGGTTTAAAAAAGTTTTTTTTTTAAACATTTATTTATTTTTGAGAGACAGAGAGAGACAGAGCAGGAGCAGGGGAGGGGCAGAGAGAGAGAGAGAGAGAGAGAGAGAGAATTCCAAGCAGGCTCCTTGCTGTCAGTGCAGAGCCTGACCTGGGGCTCAGTCTCATGAACCGTGAGATCATGACCCAAGCCAAAATCAAGAGTCAGATGCTCAACTGACTTAGCCACCCAGGTGCCCCAATCTCTTGGTATTTTATATTTTGGATGCTGTTGTAAATATTACCTACTGCAGGAAACGCTTGGTCAGTTTGTCTGCTGTATAACAGAAGCCTCCTTCTATCATTCAATGAGTAATTTTTCCTCTCTTGGAAAATCACATGGGATTGGTGAAGGGTGACTGTGGACTCTTCTGGTTACATCACACAAGGGCTTCTCCTTAAAAGCACTAAATGTTGTATGGAAACCAATCTGACAATAAATTATATTAAAACAAAAAAAGCACTCAAGATGCCCAGGATCTATCTTATGTGGACCTTTGGCAAAAGAGAACTTTAATAATTGCAAAGAATAAAGCATCTAAATGCTCACAAGGTTTTGCTGTGAGAACATTTTCTGCCCCAAGTTAATGATATCTTATTGTTTAATAGCTTTCCTAAAAAAAAAAAAAAAGAGAGAGAGAGAGAGATGCGCATTGAACCTTCTGAGACAGAGGTAATTGGATCTTAGCCTGACAGTCATTTTACCCAGAGGGAAAAATAATAAAAGGAATAATAAACTGTCCCCCAGGTGACAGCAAAATCTTTGTTAATCTATTCCGAAAAGATAGAAGAGGTTCCTATCTTCTTAAACATTTGAAAAAACAGTAAATTTCATTGGAGAGGGTTGAAATGCTATCTGATATCATCTGAATGTTGTTTAATATTGTTTTAGGTTGAAAATGATTGAGAGGTGATAGAATAACTCAACAGTAGTTTTTTAAAATGTTTATTTATTTATTTTGTGTGTGTGTGTGTGTGAGAGAGAGAGAGAGAGAGAGAGAGAGACAAGGAGAGAGGGAGAGAGAGAATCTCAAGCAGGCTCCACGCTGTCGGAAAAGAGCCCGATGTGACCTGAGCCGAAATCAAGAGTCTGATGCTCAACTGACTGAGCCACTCAGGTGCCCCAATTCAACAGTAGTTCTAATGTCCTTTTATTTTTATTTTTTAAAAAATAAAAGGACATGATATATATTTTTTATTATTTTATTTGAGAGAGAGAGAGAGAGAGAGAGAGAGAATGAATCTCAAGCAGGCTCCACACTCAGTGCAGAGCCCTGGATGCAGGGCTCGATCTCACGATGGTAAGATCATGATCTGAGCCAAAATCAAGAATCCGGCGCTTAACCGACTGAGTCACCTGGGTGCCCCCTAGTGTCTTTTTAATATCCTGAACTTTTAAAAAAGTTTTTTTTTTATTATTATTATTATTTATTTTTTTTTTTTAGTAATCTTTACACCCAATGTGCAGCTCAAACTTACTACCCTGAGATCAAGAGTCATATGCGCTTCTGACTGAGCCAGCCAGGTGCCCTGCACTTTTTGGCTCACTGCTTATTAATCCTGTGGAATTTTGATTTTCAATAGGTTACACATTCATATGGCACAACAATCAGATATTGAATAGTGAGGTGTGAGTTTCCCTCCTACTCCATTCCTGGTCGCTTAGGTTTGCTCCCCAGAGGCAGCCACCGTTACCAGTTCCTTTTGATTCCTTCCAGAGATGTAGCCCAGAGAGGGAGTCACCTTGATTGTAGCAGTTACCTTAACTAGTAAATTGTTTCACTATATTGTCTGAAATGGTTAAAGTTGTTATTAAAAGAAGTCAGCTTACTGAGCTCTCTTTGTGGCTCTGCTTTTTAACGGATTCTCTGGGGGTTTCTATTAGACAGACATATCAACAGCATATAAGATCGGCAAGGTGGAAACAGTTTTGGAGCGAGAACTGGGTTGAATTCTGGCTCTCCCAGCTACCAGATGTCTGATTTTTAAATCCAGCCTTCATGAAATGTAGCGCTCTCCAAAGGCAGTGTGTAGGTACAAAGTGGTCCTTCCTTCCCAGGTGTGGTAAATAGAGTAGGCAGAGGCCACAGAGGGCCAGGTCCCACCCCTCCACCCCCTTCTGGGTTTGGACCTGTGGATAAATCCGGAGGTCTTTGATCTCAGTGATTTCTAAACACCCCGAGATCAAGAGCGGAGCCTGAAAAGGCAGCCCTAAACTAGAATAACCTTTTCTTTCTCCGTGAAAGAGTGGCGGTCATGTTTGCTGAGAGCAGGTGAAAGTAGATTTTATTGTTTAAAATTAAAGATTTACAGAAACTCGTTGAAGAGCTACTGATTATCAGTGAGGCCCTATGAACTCCCCACAGTGGTAAGTGGGTAGAACAGTTGGACACAGTGGGAATGTGCATGCGTTTTCTTAGAGGTGGGACCTATTGCCAGAGAGGGGGTTGGTATTTAGTGGGGAATGGTATAAGAAAAATCCATGCTTAGTGAGGGGGGAAAAAAACCCCACATATTCTTACTGGTCCGTGGTGTTTTATCAACTTGAAGGGATGCTCCAGAACATCTCAGGGACTCCTGATCCCTTTAACCACTCCGTGGTAAAAAATGATCTGGGATGTAGATTATCTCGTTTACCTACACGACACGATTATTCTTGCAGAACCTCAGAGAGGAACAGGAATGCACTTCTTCATATCTTCTACTAAAGAAGACGGGCCTGAAGAGGTGCCTTGATATATGCGCATTCTGCCAGACTACAGTAAGAGGTGACAGGCGTTTTGCCACAATAAGGGGTGAACTCAAACTTTGAAAAGGTACTGGCTCCACTTATGAATGATCAAGACTTAAAATAGCCTGGGGTTCAGCTGTTCTAAGAGGTTCCTGGAAAACTATTCCAGGCTTAACCAAACCCAGTGACTTAGCAGGTACAAAACAAGGATGCCTCAAGCATAGAGGCAGCGGGCCCCCTGCAGGGAGCTGGGGAGGGAGTTTTAGGGCCCTGATGGACTCTGTGACGTG
Organism: Panthera uncia; assembly: GCF_023721935.1. Lineage (NCBI taxonomy): Eukaryota > Metazoa > Chordata > Mammalia > Carnivora > Felidae > Panthera > Panthera uncia. Next base: position 75,856,826 of record NC_064809.1, read on the forward strand.
TTATCCTGTCTTGGCATTTGATATCTTGCTGAACCCACAGGTGCTAAGTTTCAAGGTAAATTAAGTTCTTGGCCCCACTTCCAACATACGCTCGTACCTGCATGGGCGTGTGTGTGTGTGTGTCCGTGCGTGCATGCGTGTGTGTGCGTGTGTGTAGGCTTCCTCCCACCAACAAGTTGTTCTCAGACACCTGCTGGGTATCCTACAATTCAAGTCAGTTCTGAAGACAGTGACAGTATCAGATTCGCAGGTTAGTGGTTCCATCTTATAAGACTGCCCCCCTCCTCCACTTCAGAAGCCAGTTGCAAGCCTGTGTTGTTACCTGTGCTTCTGATGGACTGGTTATAAATCAGAGTTCCCAAGACCCCCTTTCTGGCTTTGATTAACTTGCTAGAATGGCTCACAGAACTCAGAAACATTTCACTTGCTAGATTACTTGATTATTGTAAAAGGATATAACTTAGGGATAGCCAGAAGGAAGAGTTGCATAGGGCAAGGGATGTGGGAAGAGGTGTGGAACTTCCAAGCCCTTTCCAGGCACACCACTCTTCCCAAATTGTGCGTTCACCAACCTGGAAGCTCTATGAACCTTGTCCTTCTGGGATTTTATGGAGGCTTCATGATACAGGCAGAGTTGATTAAATCATTGACCATTGGCAAAATGATTCAACCTCCAGCCCATCCCCCCTCCCTGGAGGTCACAAGGTAGGACCGAAAGTTCCAACCCTCTGATCACATGGTTGGCTCCCCTGGCAACTAGCCCCCATCTTTAGGTGCAGTGCAAAAGTCACCTCATTAGCATTACACAAGAGACACCTTTAAGCTCTCAACACTTCCCGAAATGGCAAGGGTTTTAGGAGCTGTGAGCCAGGAACCATGGGTGAAGACCAAATATATCTATTTTTCCTTTCTTTTTTTTTTAAACTTTATTTATTTATTTATTTATTTATTTATTTATTTAGAGAGCATGCTCACGAGTGGGGGAGGGGGGAGAGAGAGAGAGAGAGAGAGAGAGAGAGAGAGAGAATTCCAAGCAGGCTCCACACCATCAGCACCTAGCCCAATGTGGGGTTCGAACTCATGAACTGTGAGATCATGACCTGAGCTGAAATCAAGAGTCAGACACTTAACCGACTGAGCCATCCAGGTGCCCCCCCCCCATATATGTTTCTTATCAATCATAATACCTAGAGTGGTCTGGGCAGTTTACCCCTTGGCATTTATTGGTCCCTTGGTGATTAATCTAAGCTCAACCCTGTGGTCCCATTCTCCTTGCCAGGGATGGGCAAAGAAGAGTATCTGCTGGGGACCTCTGAGAAAGCTCTCATTCCTTTTGAAAAAACAGATTCAAGAATAAGACAGCCCCTCAGAAGCCTACCTGAGATTAAAGGCCACACAATGTCAGGGTGGAGCAGAGGGACAACAGAACCGGGGTCCCTGTTGACACTGTTGAGCTGGAGCTGATGCTGTTCACGGGGTCCATCCCTCCCTGGTGTCTCTGATATGAGAGAACCCAGTGGGCTGACTGGATCAAAGGGAAAACTGGGGGCACCAGCCCCAGGACCTCCTCTGTGGGCTAGACCTAGACATCCTCTGTGGGCTTTAAGATTTTGCCTTGAGTCTACGAAAACTAGAATTATCTACAGAACCCATAATGCAACGGGGGAAACAATCCTACTTGGGGAGTCAAAGGACCTCAGAGCCCCAATGGCTCACAAAGTCATGTCTGAATGGGAACTGTAGCCTGCTGCCCGTGTGAGCGGCTTCTCTGAGACCTTGTAGAGGAGTCCATTCTGGAACTGCGGCTCAGGCACTTCTCGCCTTTGGAAGCAGAGAGTTCGAGTCCAGGGAATGATCTAGAGGAGCCAAGTCACTTCACCTGGGTTATCCCATGGCTAGATGCTATGGGAGAGGCACAGCTCGGTATATGGGGCTGGGTGGCGGGGAGGGGCTGATAGAACTACCCCCAATTCAAGGAGACAGAGAGTGACTGCATGAAGTCCCTCAGTTGCTGGTGGTTCTGTAATGTGGGCAAGTTGTTTAACCTCAGAGATGATAAGGGTCTGCTGTGAAATTTAGATGAGATAATATTTACAAATCGCTTACTTGCTCAGAGATGATAAACACTCTGTGTTCAACAACAACAACAACAACAACAACAACAACAACAACACAGGCACGCCAGGCCACTCCTCTCTCCCCACCGAAGGAGAGCCATTGAACTCTACTAAATCTGCTGGGGCCACTCAAGCCTGAGTAGGACAGTCAGTGGAGCCAAGGTGTGGCTTTCTTGGTAGGTGACTATAACTCCACCTGAAAGTTTTATTTACTCATTTTCAGAGTTTCAGTAGGAGCCTTGCAGCTCCATGAGCTTGACTGACCCATGAAGTTTGGTCTGGGATTGAGAGTGGGCAAGAATGACCACTTGGATCCTGCTCACAGTTCTTTCATTTTGCTTTACTCCTAAAGCAGCTGAAAGCAGTGCACAGGAGGGAAATGAGACAAAGGTACATCCAGCTGGGTGGCTGCCACTCCCCACGGCCTCTTGTGTCAATTCCCAGAGAAACACCTCACTCCAGAGTTTGGAGGTGTCAGCAGTCAATGGGGAGCAAGATGTTGGCCAGACCAGACAGCACAGGACTGTGAGTTCGTTACCTTTCTACCTCTGCCATGTCATACCCAGGAACAACAAAGATATCTCATAAAGCAATCATTCTGATACTTGAGCCATGTCGCTCGGGTCTAAGTCCAAGCCTTGAAATTCTTCCTGTATCACCCTTGGTGCAAGCGCTCCTTATCTGTACCTATGTTGTATACAGGTGCTTATTAGCCTGGAAGGAGCCTGGTGAATTCTTAAAAGCTGTATGAATTGTGAAAAATTCCCCCTTCCTCTGGGCCCGTGCAGAACTGTGTCAGGACACAAGCTGTACAACCACATGTTGGACAGAGTTCCCATTTCTGTCCAGGGCCTGCCATCGTGGACTCTGTCTCCGGGTAGACAAGGGAAGCGGGCTTCACTCAGGGTGAAGCCTGACTTACGGGCAAACTCTAGGAATCCCACTGCTTAGTCAGTGTTGCTGTTTCCCTAAGAATACACCCAAATCTGATGTCAGGAGCTGCATGGAGCCTGATGACAGCTTTGGAACCCGGGGCTGCCTGCTGAGCACAAAAATGTTAGTCTGTGGAAGTTGACTCCTGACCAAACTCAGGAGAGATTGGGAAGCTTGACTAAGCACAAAGACACACAGGGATTGGGACAGTCAAGTGTAAAGGACCCACCTTCTTTGTCTAGCATATCATCAGGGGACTACCTCCCTTTGATTCTTAGTCCATAAAATTCAAATGAGGCCCAACTCACTCCCCAGCATCAACAGTGAACCTGTGATCCTTTGGCCACAGTGTTTGGGTTAGGGTTAGGCATAGTACCCAAACCAGACTACTCAGAGCCTCCTCTGAGATATTTCCTGAAACCAGCATAAAAAACAAAACAAAACAAAACAAAAAACCCTTCCCTCCTGCCCATACTTCCTACCCTCCACCCACGTGACCACTGTGGAATCATTAGCTGAGAAGAGGATTAAGTTGAGAGCTGCTAAGCTAGCTATCATGGCCGTAGCAGGAGAAGGAGAGTCAGCCTGAACATGAAGCCAATACTGAGAAAGCAGACAATAAAGGAAAGAGTGAGAGGAAGTGTGTCTGAAGTCATTTATTCCCAGACTTCTCCCTTTTCAACTTTGTTTTCTTTCTTTCTTTCTTTCTTTCTTTCTTTCTTTCTTTCTTTCTTCCTTTTTCTCCTTCCCTCCCTCCCTTCCTTCCTTTCTCCATCCCTCCCTCCCACTCTCCCACTCTCCCTTCCTCCCTCCCTCCCTTCCTTCTTTTCTTTCTTTCTTTTTAGAGAGAGAAAGCACTCACAGAGGGGCAGAGGGAGAGAGAGAGAATCCTAAGCAGGGTCAATGCTCAGCTCAGAGCCCATTGCAGGCTCGATCCCATGACCCTGGAATCATGACCTGAGCTGAAATTGAGAGTTGGATGCTCAACCGACTGAGCCATCCAGGCACCCCTTCAACTTTCTTTTCTTTCCTTTTTCTTCTTTCCTCCTTTCCTTTTCTTCTTTTTTCCTTGTTTTGGTTGAAATTTTTTTGAGTGTGTTTTTGTTACTTGCAACCCAAATAAAGAATCTGACCAACAAATAGTGTGTGCACTGAATTAATGTATTGCTAGGGCGGGGAGCTATGTTCACTTAAAACCAGGCCTGGCAGGGAGGAAGCAAAGAGAAACTCCCAAGAAAAACTTAGAAAATGATGCTTTTGCATCTCTAGGGAGCAGAGATAGGGAGCTGAGGGGTGACTCATAGTGGAGAAGGTGAGGACATATTGGATTGGGAGGGATGGACCACCCATCCTTCTAGGCTTTATCCTATGAGATGCCCTTGAACCAGCCAATCTCCCTGGTAGAACTTGGAGATACATGGGAAGCCAGGAGAACTGGTTGACTTTCCCTTGGGGGGTGAGATGACCCCAAGACTAGAGAGGCAAGAGCCTGGTCAGGTGTCTGGCCTATCTCCAAGCCTCTCAGGGCATGCTGCACCTCAGTCCCTGTTAGTGCTGGCCAACCTAGGGACATCACCATTTCTCTACTTCATTACAACCTTGGGCTCAAGCCTGTTGATGTTCTATGGCCAAATATGTCCCTCATGTTTGCTTTGGAAAGGTTATACCCAAATTCCCCTCTAGAATCTCCTCTGTTGCACGTAAATAGTGCTGCTGTAAACCCCCTGGGTGCATGGGTCTGGTCATTTTCCTGGGGTAAACTTCTAGAAGTGGAACTTGTTGGGTCAAAGGCTATGAACATTACCAAGGTTTTTGATTCTTATACCAGCAGAAAATATTATCCATTACTAGAACACAGACATACAGATTTCCACCCTTGTCAACTAGGAGAAGGCTGATGGCCAAATAAGTAATGTAAGAGGTGACCTGTTTTTCAGAAATACAGACTCATGTCACAATGTCTATAATAAATTAAATTAAGACCATAATATGTGCTGTGGATACAGCAGATCACATGGCATTAAACAAATTGGACTGCCTGGTTCCCTGGAGACAAGGGCTAGAAAGCACCGGAGAGAAGTAATGGGGTTCTCAGGGTGCCTCCTTGGAAGTAGGAAGTGTTGCAGACGGCAGCTGCATTTCCTGAGGGTAACTTCAGTGTAAGTGGGGGTAGCACCAGAGGAAGGCAAAGGACATTTCTCTCAGGGAACTCTTTGTTTGATGAGGGAGATCACCAGCTACAAACAAAATGATCTCAGGAGAGAGATTTTGTCCTGGAACAGGTGAGAATGTTCTACCATTCTGTCCACAGTTGGAAAGATTAATGTATTTGACAATGTCTTCAGAATGTGGGAAGAGCTGTAACAGAAGAACGTATGTAGGGGATCCGGGGGTGGCACAAAGGAGGGAGCCATTAACTTCGCCTGTTGGAGAAAGAGGGGCCATGACCTGGTTTGTGAAGAATGAGTAAAAGTTTGCCAGGTGGGTGAGTGGGAGAGACGCAGGTAGAGTGAGGGGCGTATGTGTCACCTGGGTGGCCCTTCGAATTTGGGCTACAAAAAACATGCCCCGGCGAGTCCACAGATTTTAGTGCTCCAGGCACCATATGCAATGATGTCAGATCCCGAAGTACAGTCTGGGGTCCTCTGAGGCCCACTCTCTCCCCAAGACCCTTGGGTTACCAATGTTGAGTAACCACAGGGCCAGTGTGGTGCTGGCCCAGCAGCCTTGCTGCAGCACAGGGCTGGTAGTCAGCCAGGGACTGACTTCCACCAGTCAGTCCTTAGGTGGAAGCTGGGTGAACTGGAGGCATTTGAAAGGACAAAGGTACTGGGGTGATGTCATGCCCTGAGGGTGTGCCTTTCAAGCTTGGGTTCCTTGCTTAGGAAAGCACACTCTTAGCTGAACTGGTCAGCATTCCCTGTTTAAAACCCTCTGTTTTTCCACCAGGAGCTCGGTTTCCTGCCCCGGTGGGGGAGAGTGCACAGCTTCTGATCACAGACATGTGTGTTAATTTCCAGGGCTGCTATGAGACAAAGTACCACAAACGAGGTGACTCCAAACAGAAATGTGTTGTCACACAGCCCTGGGGAAATCTGCAGGGCCACGCTCCTTCTAAAATCTGTAGTTGGTGGGGGGTTGGTGCCTGCGTGGCTCAGTAGGCTGTGTCCGCCTCTTGACTTCGGCTCAGGTCATGAATCCAGGGTCCTGGGATCAAGCCCTGAGTTGGGCTCTGCGCTGAGCGTGTAGCCTCTCTCTCTCTCTCTCTCTCTCTCTCTCTCTCTCCCTCAGCTCCTCTCCCCTGCTCACATGTGCCCTCACTCTAAAATAAAATAAAATAAAATAAAATAAAATAAAATAAAATAAAATAAAATATAAAGCTTGTAGGAGAACGTTTCCTTCTTTGTGGTTCCTAGGACTGTAGACACAACCCTCTAATCCTCAGTGTTCACGTGACTCTGTGTCTTCATATGGCTGTCTTTTTATAAGGACACCAGTCATATTGGATCAGGGGCCCACTCTACTGCGATACGACCTCATCTTAAATAATCACACCTGCAGTGACTCTATTTCCAACTAAAATCCCATTCTGAAGGTACTGGGAGTTAGGACTTAAACATATTTGGGGGAGGGTGCGGAGGGCACAATTAAACCCCTGACAGCGTCTCTCAGACACAAGGCAGAGCTTTCCAATGGTAAGGACTGGAGCTCCCTGTGCTCTGAAGTGTCGCTCAGAGGTGACAGCTCGGGACATGGTGTTCCAAGGCTGTTACAAGATCCAAGGTTGTCCAGCATTGGCCACAGGAAGGTGTGGGCCACAGGGAGCTGGGGCTCCCAGAGCCAGACCTCGGTGCTGTGGGTCTGGAGGGAGAGGGTAGAGTTGAATTCCCGTCAAGGGACCCATCGCGGGGCCCTTTCTCAGGTGTTCTTCGAGGAAAGAGGCTCCCAGTGTAAAGCTCATTCTGGAGCATATTCCTTCCAGAACTGGTAAGGAGTGAGGAAGGGATCTCACTAGATACTTGGGGTTTTTTGTTTTTGTTTTTGTTTTTCTGAGTTTCCTTGGATGTTTTTGCCCTTAAAAGAAATAGAGAGTATTAGTATGGGGTACAGTGCTATGTGCTAGGGAGCACATATCAACCCAGCTGATAAGTTTATTGTGTTCTAAAACTTATAGATGAGTAAAAGGAGAATTAACATCTTTAATAAAATAAAAGTTTTTCCTACCAAACAGGGTGGGCCTTTTGGTTTAGTTAAGACTTTTGTGCCACTCAGCAGTACTTGTTTTTTTCCCTATAGTTCTTGCATATTACTTGTTCGCTAAGACCTTTGATCTCTTTGCTTATTACCGTAACAAGAATCTTCTCTTGTTCTAATCAGTTGTGCTTTGTGTTAATAGGAAAGCTATTGAGTTTTGTATAATAATCTTGTGCCCAGCCACTTTTCTGAATTGCCTTATTGTCTGTGGCAGTTTTCAGTTGATTCTCGTAGGTTTTCCAGGTTTACGATTACATAGTGTATTCCTTTATGATTTTTTATATGTTTTATGTTTTTCTGTTATTAATGTCCATTGGCTAATCCCTCCTACCCATTAAGTAATGAAGGCGACTGTGATCATCCTTAACTAGTTTCTGACTTTCCTGGGAATACTTGTAGTGTTTTCCTGCTAAGAATAATGTGGCTTTGTTGTTCTGGTTAGAGTCACACATGAATGCATCTGGGCTTGAGTTCATTTATCTTTTTTTTTTAATGTTTATTTTTGAGAGAGAGAGTGTGTTGCATGAGCGGGGGGAGGGGCCCAGAGAGACAGAGAATCCGAGGCAGGCTCCAGGCTCTGAGCTGTCAGCACGAAGCCGATGCAGGGCTTGAACCCATGAGCTGTGAGATCATAACTTGAGCCAAAGTCAGACGCTTAACCGACTGAGCCACCCAGGTGCACCCCCCCCTTTTTTTTTTATGTTTATTTTTGAGAGAGAGAGAGAGACAGAGTGTGAGCAGGGAGGGGCAGAGAGAGAGGGATACACAGAATCTGAAGCAGGCTCCAGCTCTGAACTGTCTTCACAGGGCACGACTTGAGACTCAAGCTCACGAACCATGAGATCATGACCTGAGCCAAATGTGGACACTTAACCGACTGAGCCACCCAGGTGCCCCTCATTCATCTTTTCAGTGGAGAATATTTGAAACTTTCTTGTCTCTCCCTCTCCCCACTGCCATCCACTGGATTTTCTTTTTCTTCTAACAGTCTTCCTTTTTATAGAGCATTTGCCATTTAATTGATATTTTTCCTTACACAGAGTTGAGCAAAATTTCTTCGCATCAAAGAAATAGTCTCATTTACATATTCTTGTTTACTATTTTTTGCATTTATGTTTTCCCCTTTACCTAGCCTTCCCCCATGCTATGATTTGGTTCGCTGATGGGTTTTTTTCCCCCTAAAGAATTAGTTTTGAGGGGCACCTGGCTGGCTCAGTCAGAAGAGCATGTGATTCTTGAGCTGGGGGTTATGAGTTCGAGCCCCACGTTGGATGTAGAGATTACTCAAAGGAAAAGAATTAGTCTTGAGTATATATTTTCCCAGATTTATTGAGATATAATTGACATAAAACTTTGTGCAAGTTTCAGGTGTACAACGTGATGATTTGATACATGTATATATTTACAAAATGATTACCACAATAAGGTTAGTAATGCATCCATTACTTCACCTAACTTTGAGGTATATAATACAGTCACCATGCTGTACCTTAGATCCCCAGAACTTATGTATCTTATGACTGGAAGTTTGTGCACTTTGGCCGACACTTCCCCATTTTCCTTACCCTCCAGCCCTTGGCAACCACCATGGTACTCTCTTTCTATGAATTTGACATTTTTAGATTCCACATATAAGCGATACTCTACAGTAGTTGTCTTTCTCTGTCTGACTTATTTCACTCAGTGTAATGCCCTCAAGGTCCATTCATATTGTTACAAATGGCAGAATTTCCTTCTCTCTTTTTAATGGTTATATAAGCTAACTAATATTCCAGTGTGTGTGTGTGTGTGTGTGTGTGTGTGTGTACATGACATTGTCTTTACCCATTCATCTGTCTATGGATACTTAGATTGTTTCCATGTCTTGGCTATTGTGAATAATGCTGCAATAAACATGGGGATGCAGGTATTTCTTAAACATAGTGATTTCATTTCCACTGGGTATATATCCAGAAATGGGATTGCTGGATTATATGGTAGTTCTATTTCTAATTCTTTCCTTTTGAGGAAATATCATGACTCTTTTCCATAGTGGCTGCACCAATATATATTCCCACAAACGGTACACAAGAGTCCCCTTTTCTCCACATCTTCACCAACACTTGTTACTTGTCTTTTTGATAATAGCCATTCTAACAGGTGTGAAGTGATAGCTCATTGTGGTTTTGTTTTGCATTTCCCTGTTGATTAGTGATGTTGAGCATCTTGTCATATTCCTGTCGACCATATGCATGTCTTCTTTGGAAAAAATGTCTGTTTATATCCTTTGCCCATTTTTAATTGGATTTATTTTTTTTTTTTGACATTGAGTTGCATGGATTCCTTATACCTTTTGGATATTAACCCCTTTACCAGATATATGGTGTGCAAATATTTTTTCCCATTCCCTTAGATTCTACTTTTAATTTTTTGAGATTTTTCTCCCATTGGCTGCCTTTTCCTTTTGTTGATAATTTGTTTTCATGGGCAGAAGCTTTTAAGTTTAATATAGTCCTACCTATTCATTCTTACTTTTGTTGCTTGTGCTTTTGGTGTCATATCCAAAATAATCATTGCCAAGACCAATGTCAAGGACTTTTCTCTATGTTTTCTTCTAGGAGTTTTATGGTTTTAGGTCTTACATTGAAGTCTTTAATGCATTTGGAGTTAAGTTTCGTGAATGAAGACTTTCATTCTTTTGCATGTGAATAGCCAACTTTCCCAACTGCATTTGTTGAAGAGACTATTTTCCCCACTGAGTATTCTTGGCTTTCTTGTCAAACGTTAGTTGACTGAATATGCATGAGTTTATTTCTGGGTTCTTGATTCCGTTCCATTGGTCTATGTGTCTGATTTTATGCCAGTACCATACTGTTTTGATCGCTATAGCTTTGTGGTATAGTTTGAAAAGTTCCCAAATACATTTATAAGCTCTATTGTTTTTCTGTTTTCTCATTTAAGTTTCTAGTTTTATCTTTAGGAAGTCTTTAGTTTTTCTGTGGCTCCTTTTTTAACTTTGTGAATGGGATGTTTAATTCATTTATTTTCATTTTCACATTTATGTGTTTTACTATTTAAATCAATAAAATATTTTTGTCTCCAGTCTTCTGCAATTTCGGTTTTAATTTCTCTTCTTATGAATTACTTAAGACTTTTTAAAATTCCATTTAGTAGAGTTTAAAAAACTTTGTGTTACCTATTTCAAGTTTAATTACATTATCATAATAGAATGTCTATTAAGCTATAGAATTTATTCAGTTTTCTTTTGGTCTAATAGTCGATTCTGGTGAATTTTCCATAAGCCCTTCAAAAGATGTATTTTTTGTTTTCAAAGTATAGAGTTCAATATATATCAATTAGATCAATCATATCAATTTTGTTACTCAAATGTACGTCTTTATTTTTTTTGTATTGTTCTGTCACAGGCTAAGAGGGGTAAAATAAACTCTTACAATAATAATATGTGTGTTGATTCCTTCTTGTTTTTTCAGTAAACTTTGTTGCTATGTTATTTGGTTGCACAGGAATTTGTTAAATCCTCCTGGTAAAGTAAATCTTTATTGTTATAAAGTGCCTATAATTTTTACCTTAAACCAGTATTAGCAAGGTAGGATCTTGCTTTCCTGCTTTTCATTCCTTCCATTATTCCTTCCCCCCACCCCCCGCCTTCCCCCACATCTTTCTTTATTTTGTCTATGTGGTATATTTTTTAATGCTTTAAAAAAATGTTTATTTATTTTGAGAGGTGGGAGGGAGGGGCAGAGAGCGAGAGGAAGACAGAACCCCAAGCAGGCTCCTCACTGTCAGCACAGAGCCCAAAGAAGGGCTCGAACCCACAAACTGTGAGATCACGACCTGAGCCAAAATGAAGAATCGGACTCTTAACTGACTGAGCCACCCAGGTGCCCCTATGTGGCATACTTTTGCCCATCCTTTATCTTTAAAACGTACTGAGTCATCTTGCTTTGGGCGAGACTCTTCTATTTTGGTGGCAATCTGTACTTTTGTCCTTTGGCCAACTCAGGGCAGCGATGTCCTGAAGTAGTGCCCACTGGCCTAGGGATTTGCCTGTTTGATGGAAGCCTTTTTTTGTTTGATTATTTGTGTTTTTGAAAATGTCTTTATTTCACTTTCATCCCCTGCCTTTTTTTGCTATTTCCCGACATTTTTTTTCCCAGGAGAAAATTGTGTTTTGTTTTAAGAGCTAACGGTGTGATTTTAATATTTAAAAAAATTGCAGTATAGTGGATATAAAATATTACATTAGTTTCAGGTGTACAATATATAATTAGATCCAACAATTATATACATTACTTTACAACTTTTAATTATGAAAATTTCAAACATAGTGGGGAGATGAAAAACAAGGACAATGGACATCGGTAAAGCCTCCTCTGGATTCCAGAATTGTTAACATCTTGCCATATTTACTTTATTCCTCTCTCTCTCTCTCTCTAGGCATATCTGTTTCTATATCTATATTGATCTATCATTCATTTTTAAAAGTTTATTTACTGAGAGACAGAGGCAGAGAGAGGAGAATGAGAGAGAAGAGAGAGAATCCTAAGCAGGCTCTCCACTGTCAGCGGGGAGCCCGATATGGGGCTTGAACTCATGAACCGTGAGATCATGACCTGAGCCGAAATCAAGCATTAGACGCTTAACCGACTGAGCCACCCAGGCGCCCCTATATTGGTTTATCATTTAAAAGTAATTTGTATAAAATTTACATACATATATTTTGTGAGTCCCTTCCAACAATTTTTAGGGGACAGGGACCAGAAGTTCTGGAGAGACCCAAACTAATAGGTTAGAATTAAGTTGTGCTGGCATTAGTTCATTTTGCTTATGCCAAACAAAGTTGATTGTTTCTATATCTGTTTTAAGGCTGGATTTTTTTTTTCTCAGCTCTTCATTGGCTGGCCATCTCATAGCTCTGGGTGTCCTTGGTAAATCTAGCAAACACTCTTTCTTATATTTTATGAGAAAAGACCAGAGAACCTCTGCCTTCTTTAAAGAGGAAGCTGACCTTTTCAATGTGGCACAAGATTAGGGGTAGAAAAAGACATATCAGGGAAATACGTTCAAATTCTGTGTCTGTTCCCTTTTGCCCCAACCCAACTGTCTGAATGGGTCTCTTTTTTATTAAGTGCAAAATAAAAGGCCTCAAGGGATGTTACCCTAGGAGTAAGAGTAGCTTGGCTTGAATTTATATCTATGTCAGATAATGCGATTCTAGAGATAAGTAGTTAAGAGTTATTTTGAGAACTTCGTGAGAGTTTGTTCAGTGAGCTAATGAATGGGTATCCCTGGCAAGCTTTCCAAAGTGGAAATGATATGAAACGGTCATCTGCTGGGAAAGGGTAACAGAGGAGGAGCTCTGGGCTTTTGCTATGGGGAGTTCATGTTAATTCTAAAGGAGATTCACATTGTCGCAGTTCAATTGAAACCAATTCAATTTTATGCAGGAAGTGGCTGAGTGAAGTTATATTTCTAGGAAGCCACACAATGAAGTGCAAAGCATTAGTAGTTCTTGACCCAGCTCTGCTATTAACTGGCGTGGGCAAGTCCCTATTCCAGCCACACTTCAGCTTTAGAATCTGTCAAATGTTCTGTGTACATTTACAGATCCAAATAAATAAATAAATAAATAAATAAAACTACCATATAATCCAGCAATCCCATTTCTGGATATATACCCAGTGGAAATGAAATCACTATGTTTAAGAAATACCTGCATCCCCACGTTTATTGTAGCATTATTCACGATAGCCAAGACATGGAAACAACCTGAGTATCCATAGACAGATGAATGGGTGAAGACAATGTCAGACAGATCCGGATAAGGGGATACAAAAAAGTTAAGAGTATATAGAATTCTAGGAGTGTGAGCTGTTGAATGTGCTGCCACCTTAAGGATATCCTAGGCATACTGGCTAAAAGGGAAGGGAAGAACTTCCCTGCTTAGTATAATAACAAGCTCGTGAGGTCTTATTCCCAAGCAGATAAGATGTGGAATGAAACTGCCTGATTTCTAAATTTTTTTTTTCAACGTTTTTAATTTATTTTTGGGACAGAGAGAGACAGAGCATGAACGGGGGAGGGGCAGAGAGAGAGGGAAACACAGAATCGGAAACAGGCTCCAGGCTCCCAGCCATCAGCCCAGAGCCTGACGCGGGGCTCGAACTCACGGACCGCGAGATCGTGACCTGGCTGAAGTCGGACGCTTAACCGACTGCGCCACCCAGGCGCCCCGAAACTGCCTGATTTCTAAGCATCTGCGTTTGACTAGAAACGGATAAGCCAGATGTATTTCATTAATACAGATGTGTTTGGATCTGATATCAAGGACTTGGCAAATGGATCTTGGTTAACACCCACTTCTCCTAAATTCCTGAATGCTTGCCCACCTGGATCTGGAAATCTCAAGGCTTCTTTCCTCAAAGGCCTGCTTTTCTCTTGTGGTCTGCTCCCTCCTACCTCTGCCTCTCTGCAAATATCTTACTCGCGATTCCACATGAGGCAGAGTGTTGGTTTTTGCCATCTTATGGGGGTTCCCTCTACTTGGTCTGGAGCAAGGTGTGAATGAGTACAGTCTGGGGAATTTCTGTGGACCACGTTGATGATGACGAATGAAGGGGGAGGGATTTTCCCAGTCAGGAGTCCACTTTCGTGGCGTTTCATTGTTCTTCCCTTATGATGTGTAGTGTTTCAGGCTGGCAGCAGGCTGTGAACAAAGAAATTGTATGCAGTGGTCTCTTCCGATATGCTGTGACTTGGCAAAGGGCTGAAGGCAAAACCATGCACCTGCATGACCTTTTTAGCTAGACAAAGAATCCTCTCTCCCCCCAGCCCCCCAGGAAATGCTCCCAGACCACAGCGCAAACAAGCCCTAATTAAGTCTTTCCTTGGATCCTGATGTCTTTTCCTCTAACCTTTCCTTGGGTTTAGATGTGTAATTAAGAAGAAAGAGTGGGGGAGAACAGAATCAGGTATAAGACACAGCTGGGAATTGGGAGCTACTTAATAGCAAGTGAAGTCTGGAATCTGTTCTGGTGGCTCTTTTGATGGTTTGAACACAGCAAGGGATATGGTAAAATGATGGGAAAATTAAGATGCTTTTGATGAAAAAATTGGTTGCAGTTATGTGACTGAGCAATTTGCTCAGACATTTTGAGTTTCTTGTGTTTTTGCCTTTTTGTTTCTGAATAAAAGAATTTCAATGTTTTTCAGCCAATATTTAAAGATAATATAGGTGCTTGGTGCTTCCCTGGGAAGGCTGTGAACACACCCTTACAATTATATGCAAAATTTGAGGCTTTGTGTAGTTATCTGAAAAGAGAGTCCCATAGATTTTAATCATGTCCCCAGTGGGTTCAAGACCTATTCTCTTCCCCCAAAGTTTAAGAACTACTGGAATTAGGGGCACCTGGATGGCGCAGTCGTTTAAGCGTCCAACTTCCGCTCAGGTCATGATCTTGAGGTTTGTGAGTTCGAGCCCCGCGTCGGGCTGTGCGCTGGCAGTGCGGAGTCTTCTTGGGATTCTCTTTCCCTCTCTCTCCGCCCCTCCCTGCTCGTGTGATCTCTCTCTCTCTCTCAAAATAAATAAAGAAAAGCTTGAAAAGAAACCCCGCTGGTATTAGAGAAGGCTCTGGAGACAAAATCTGGAAGGGTAGCCATATTTGGAAGCCATGGAGACATGATGGAGCCTATAAAAGTTGGGGAAGGAAGGAAGCCCCGGACAGACCCATGGGAGGCAGTGAGTGGTTAAGCCTGTGTACCCTGGAATCAGATACACCTGAGCTCAGAGCTTAGCATCCTCTTCACTTATTAACCATGCTGGCTGTATGATGGGGCAAGTTGTATCTCTAAGCTTCAGTCTTCAGTTTTCTCATCTAGAGAATGGGATGATAGAACCTACCTCGCAGAGTGATTGCAAGGATTGAGGTCATCCATGCAGCAGGCCTCCTTGCTTCCCTGTGGACGTGTGTGTGCACGTGTGTGTGTGTGTCTTTGTCTCTACTCGTACTTTGCTTTTTCCTGTGCATCGTATGCCTCCTTCTGGGCCAAGCACCTGTATAGGCCTCAAGAGGCCCTGCATTCGATCCCACTGTTTTTTCTGCTTTCTTTGGAAAAGTGATCATTGCGACGTGGTGTCCTTGGCTGAATATCCTCGTTCCAGGTCCTCTAGAGACCGCTTGCTGGCCGGGTTGAGAGCTGCATATTTGCACTTTTCCACGCAGTTTAGGGAGAATTAGAGCCTAGGAACCTAGAGCCTGGAGCGTGGAGCCAAGTGAGCCAGCCTCCTCTGGGAAGGAGAGACCAAAATAGTGCTGCTAGGGGAGAGCCTGTCTTCTGCAGCGCCTCAGATAGTGGCTGCCTCAGGCAGCCTCAGAGGCAGGTTCTGTGGCCCAATTCCTTTTGTAATTTGCACAATAGACCAGAAGATGGGGCTCTTGACCTTGGAGTCAAGGGCCAGAGGCTCTGACTTTTTCCACATTTGAACTGCAAGAATATAGACCCACCAGAGCTCCCAGGAATGGTCTACCTCCTTAGGCCTCTCCCTACTCTACCCACTCATGCCCACTCCCATGGCTGGGAGCCGTATTTCTGGGGAGTGGGCAATTTAGGGCACATCTTCCCTTTGAACATCGTTCTTGGCCCCTCCTTAATTACCATGTTGCCAGAGTCCTTCCATCTGACCTCCTGCCCCAGGTTTTCCCCTGCAACCCACCTTGCCCCTGTGGTGGATCCCAGCCGTGTTGCGTAGTGGCCAAGAACTCCAGAGTCAGGCTCATCCGTGACTCACGTCCTCAGAGGAGCTCACCCTACCCCCCCTTGCCAATTACCATCTATCACATAGCCTTGCTATTGAGTTCCTAGCAGCCCTCATAATCTGTGATTACTGTTTGTTTACTTGCTTACTGTCTCCCCACTAGATCCTAAGGCTCAAGAGGGCATGACCCTGTTTTCTTATTCTTTCTCTGTCGTGTAACACAGGCCTGAATACACAGGTTCTCAGTAAATGCATTTTGAATTAATAAATGACCAAAGCCCAGCTTCACACCTGCCCGAACTTAAGAAAGCTGCTGAACTTCTCTAAGCCCCAGTCTTCTTACCAGTGAAACGGAGAAATAATGGAGATACTGGAACTATTACATAACACGATACATGTATACCACAAAGCCTGGGGCCTGGTACACGGAAGCACGTTCCAAAACCTTTAGCAGTGTCTTAGTTGCTATCATATGAGAAAAATAAAGTCTGAATTAATTAGCTAGTTCTCCATAATTTGGCCATAGGTTTTATTTATTATTATTATTATTTATTTATTTTTTAACCACAATTGGTACTTCACTACTACTCTTCTCTATAACTTTTTGCTTTGGCTCAAATCATGGCTACTCTGAATGGGCCACGTACATTCCTGTTATTAAGCCTTTGCCCAGTAGCTAAGATGCTTGCTCTCCTTACCTTGGCTCAATTATTTGCAGATTTAGCTGTAACCCATGTCCTCTGTGTCATGTTCCTGAAGTGTCCCAAGTCATAAAGATCATTTCCTTTTCTTACTGTTTATTACCTTTGTTGTCGACATTACTCCTATCACTCTTATTTTTGTGAAAAATTTTTAACATTTATTTATTTTTGAGAGAGAGAGACAGAGCTTGAGCAGGGGAGGGGCAGAGAGAGAGAGGGAGGCACAGAATCTGAAACAGGCTCCAGGCTCCGAGCTGTCAGCACGGAGCCCGATGCGGAGCTCGAACTCACAGACTTTGAGATCATGACCTGAGCTGAAGTCAGTTGCTGAACTGACTGAACCACCCAGGCGCCTCACTCCTATCACTCATATTTTATGTCTTATTATCTTGTCATTATGTTCACATGTCTTCTGTTCCCCTGATTAGATTGTAAGTCTTTTGGAGACAGTATTATATTTTAAATTTGTCTGCATCTTTGGTGCCATTTGGGCTTGTAAATAGCAGGCATTCAAAATATTTTCAATTGAATTAAAAGCACGTATATTTGTTAACTACTTTCTGTATGTTTAGCCTTCTTTGAGACTCTGTGGAGTATAGAAGGACATAAAAATAATTACTATCTTCAAAATACTTACAATATTATTATAAGTTAAAGTCAACATATACTAAAGTACTTAACTAGGGGCACCTGGGTGGCTCAGTCGGTTAAGCGTCCAACTTCAGCTCAGGTCATGATCTCACGGTTGGTGGGTTCGAGCTCCGCATCAGGCTCTGTACTGACAGCTCAGAGCCTGGAGCCGGCTTCAGATTCTGTGTCTCCCCTCTCTCTGTGCCCCTCCCTCACTCACACTCTGTCTCTGTCTCTCTCTCTCAAAAATAAATTAAAAAATAAAGTACTTAACTAACCACAGCATGGTAACTGATAGAAGAAATGTATGGAATGCTATGAGGATTCATAGAAGGGAGAGATGACATCTCTAAGAAGTGTTGGAGAGAGTCGGATAAAGAAAGGTTTCTTGGAAGAGGTGGCCTTTGAGATTGACTTTGAAGGATGGTTAAGATTTTGATGGGCAAAATTGGGCGGGGAGGGGGGTGAATTCCAAATTCAAGACAGGATTAGTGAAGAGATAGAGACTGTGGCAATGAATGCTAAGGCTCAGAAACAGGACCAGGGGCTTATACAAGAGATCAGAAATATGGTTCTGCCCCAGGGACACTGAAACACAACCTTGTTTCGAATTTTAGGGCCAATGCAAGGTGTGGTGTGCAGGGGTTGAAACTTTAACATGGACCCGACTATGTTCTCCAGATGGAGTTTCTTTCGGGGCTAAGGATTATTTGCAACCTTTTTTTCCCCTCTCTGATAATATGGATTCACCTACAGTCTGATGTTATAGTGCGTGTAAAGCAGGGACTCCTTTCCTCCTCTTGGGGACAGAGGGTTGGTCGGATTATAGCCAGCCTCTTTTCTTTCAAGCCCAAATCAAATTGAATGCATTACTTACGGTTTTCTAACCTTGCCTTAGATCAGTAGTTCTGTTGTTAAATCATAATTTGTCTTACATCATTTCTCGGAAAAGTTGGAAGCGTTTTTGTGGAATTATTTCAACCATCAGCCTGAGCTCAACTCTGTGCTTTTTTCCTTGCCAACCTAAGACCCACGGAGAAGACCTAGGTCGTACGGAGTCTGTGGAGGGGGGTCGGATCACACTGCCTGCCCGCTTCTCTTTAATGCTCTTTCGTCTATCTGGACACTAGTTCAGAGATTGACAAGTAATTTGAGAAGGGCCTTTCCCCTCATCGTCAGTTACTTCCTTCTTCAATTCCAAGGGATGTTTCCCCAGAATTTAAGAACCCTTACCTAAGGAATAACATCAGAATTAGACAGAAACTTTCTCCGTTTTCAAGGGTCAGGTGCAGCCGCAAACAGAAGCATGAGATTTTCGATTTCTAGCAAGCGGTTGGAAGGACCTTTAAGCCCAGAGGCCCCTGAAGGGAGGGAGGCGGTTTCCAAGGCAACCGGGCCGGGAGCGGTAGCCTCCCCGGGCTCCCTCCCTCCTCCTCCTCCTCCTCGCGGTAGCCCAGGGTACCGCCGGACAGCGTCCTCCCGTGCTCCGCGCGCTGATTGGCCGCACAGGCCGCACGCTGATTGGCTGCGGCGAGGCCTCGCGGGCCGGTGGCAATGGAGGCGGCGGCGGTTGATGGTTGACCGTTGGCTCCGGGGTAGGGGTCGCCGCTCGGGCGATCGGCTCAGAGCCGAGCGGAGCGCGCGGGCTGCTGACGCTCGGCCTGGAGCCCGCGGGCGAGACCTAGCTGGGTTCCGCCATGCCGGCCGGGAGTAACGAGCCGGACGGCGTCCTCAGCTATCAGGTAGGGCCCCGCCTCCCGCCCCTCCCCGGGGCTCAGCCTCCTCATCCTCTGCCCACCCTCCTGCCTCTGCCCCCGAGCCGGGCTCCGCAGGCCACTCCCTGAGGGCGAGGGGAGGCCGGCCCGGGACACCAGGGGGCGCTCCGGGCGTTTGGGGATCGGGCCGGGGCTGCGAGAGGGTGACCTTGGGCCGAACCTGGGAGCCGGCGGATCACTGCCGCATCCCTTGCGAGGCCGGCAGAGGAACCCTGACGGCGGCGGGCGGTGACCTCTGTTCTCGGGTACTCCTTCTTGGGAGAGAGGCTGGCTTCTGGCCTGGCGGTGTCCTGTTGGAACGTGGGAGAAAGGGTGGCCAGGGACCTCGCTCCGGTGGGGCAGGTCTCCTCTTTGTGTTGTTTCTGGAGACTTCTGGTTCCTCAGCGGCTCAGAGAAAGAGCTGGAAAGGCTGGAGGCTGGGGCCAGACCCCATTAGTGTGGCCAGCTTTATGAGTCTCGCCATCCCATTGGGCAGACAGCTGACAACTTCTGGCAAGGGAAGGGGGAATGGGCTGGGGAAGTGTTGAGAGGTCAGGAACAGGTGTTTATTTAAGGGAATGAGGAAACCAGGCTTAAGTAAGCCACAGCTCAACTGTTGGGGTGGCAAATGTAAGGAAAATCATCGGGCTAGGTGTCAGAGACTGCAGGCTCAAATCCTACATCTGCCTTGCGCTGGCTTTGTGACCTTGAGTAAGTCACTTGCCTCCTTGAACCTCAGTATCTCCGTCTAGTAAAATGCGAATGAGAATACCTGCTTTGCTTTCACAGTGTCGTTTTGAGGATTGAATGAGGTGCTATTTGTCAAATGTCTATTGTGTGACAACCAGTAAGAGAGTGGTAGCTCACTGAATTCTCACTCCCCCCTTTCCTGTACCGTCAGGTGGTTGTTACTGCTCTGGAAAGAGAGATTGAAGGGGGGGGGGCAAGCCTGAAGTGGGGGGCTGTGGCGATGATGATGGGCCTTCTTAGGAAGGATGATAAGTCTTGGAAACAAGTGCCATGTTGATGTCAGGGATGGTTTCTGTAAGGAGGCAGGGGAAACATTCTGAGTTTGTAGCAAAACAGGCATGGACTCTCTCCTCTTCTTCCTGGTACTAGTTTGCCTCTAGATGATCCATGATTCCCTCTTTGCTTGTTCCATCAAAAAAGGAACCACATCTAAGATTTTGGAAAATCTTTCCATATCTGATCCCCCTAAGGCCTAAAAGCATATTCAATCTATGTGGTGGGGATACAGTGATGAGCAAAACTATGCAATGTTCTTGTCCCCTTGGAGCTTCCTGTCTTGGAGGGTGGGGAGAAATAACCATGTTTAAATCAAATAACCACACAAGTGTATTATTATGAACTGTGATAAGTGTTTTCGAAGAAAGAGAGGCAGTCTCTCAGTGTTTCCAGCCTTGGTCTCAGACGAGAGAAGATTTTGCTAAGGAAGAAAATTAGAGATCTAAAGAATAAGTATCAACTGAGGGAAGAGGGAGATCAAAGGACCTTGGAGACAAAGAGAATAGCAGAAAGGGAACACATCTAGTTAGAGGGCCTGAAAGAAGGTCAGCGTGGCTGGAGCCACAGAGCAATGAGGGGAATGGTGTGAGATATACTCTGGGGTCGAAACACAGAGCCATTATAGCCCGTCCTGAGAAAGTTGGTATTTATTTAAGCAGCGAGGGGAAGCCACTGAAGGGGTTTAAGCAGGGAGGGGAAGGAGAAAGCGAGAGCGAGAGCGAGAGAGAGAGAGAGAAAGAACACTCGAGCAAGTGCATAGAGTGAGTGGGGAGGGGTGAGAGAGCAAGCTCCAATGAAATCATGATCAGATTTTCCTGTTGAAAGATTTCTCTGGCTGCAGTGGGGAGAATAGAATAGGCTGGAAAGAGTGTGAGGAGACAGTGTGCTTAACATGCAGAATGTGTACCAGTCGTATTGTCGAGATCATAATAACCCATAAGCTTCTGTTAGTGCTTTGTGAAATTGATAATTCCTGAGTGCTTCTGGGGTCACATAGAAAATAATTATCTCCTTTACATCTAGTTCATGTAACTTTCTTGATCAGTGGGGTGAGGAGACAAAAAGGAATAGAGTAGAAACAGTAGGACCTCATGAAGGCTGGGTCAGGTGATGGGCAAATGGATACTTGAGATATAGGGAGGAAAAGAAAGGAGGACAGGAGGAGGAAAGGAAGTAGGGGTGATTTGGGGGACAAAAAGTCAACCGATTGAAAATTGCCAACGAAGCCTCCTATGTGCCAACTAGGCTGTGGGGGGTGGGGTGGGCGGAATGGACCTTGCAAAGAGAGGGGATTGTGCAACTTGCTGTAAAGAGATTCTAGGCATCACATCTAAATATCACAAGTCTAGGCTGTTTTTTCTGGCTTGGACTATTGCACTAGCCTCCTACACTTCCCTCTGCTTTTTCTCTTGCCCTTCTATAGTCCACTTTCCACATGGCAGCCAGAGAGAGCTTTCAAAAACACAAACCATGCCTGATCCCATCTTGAAACCCTTCAGTGGCTCCCCAGTGCATTTTATTTTATTTTTTTTTTAAATTTTTTTTTTCAACGTTTTTTTTTTTTTTATTTATTTTTGGGACAGAGAGAGACAGAGCATGAACGGGGGAGGGGCAGAGAGAGAGGGAGACACAGAATCGGAAACAGGCTCCAGGCTCCGAGCCATCAGTCCAGAGCCCGACGCGGGGCTCGAACTCACGGACTGCGAGATCGTGACCTGGCTGAAGTCGGACGCTTAACCGACTGCGCCACCCAGGCGCCCCTCCCCAGTGCATTTTAGAGTAAAATCCAATCTCCTTATCATGGCCTACCAAACTTTAATGTGCTCAGGGACTTGTCCACCCTTTCTGACTGCCTCTCCCCCATTCTCTCACCATGCACCCCTGCACTGGCTTTCTTTCTGTTTCTTCGATATGGCAATCTCCTTCATACTTTAGGACTTCTGCTCTTGTTGTTTTCTCTGCCTAGGACATGATTCTATCCAGGGTTTTATGGGACTTAATTCTAATATTACCCCCTCAGAGCGGCTTTCCCTGACCCCCACAGTCACTGTCTTTCATATGATCCTGTTTTATGTTCTTAATAGCACTTATGACTTATCTGACGTGTTCTTGTTTGATTTCTATATTTTCTTTTTTGGAGAGAAGCTTGACGGGGGCAAGGACTAGGAGGAAAATCTTGCCATAGAGCACAGTTCCTGGTATAAGATAGGCGCTCAGTTGCATGAGTGAATGAATGCCTTTCCTGTATCCAAAGTCAATGTGCTTCTCCTTCAGGAGCTCGCGGTCTTGGGGTTAGCACAGAACATCAGGTGCCCATGCTTGCTTACACAAAAGCTGTCCCTTGTGTGCGGCTGTGCCTTTACTCAGGTGTTCCAGCTGGGAAATCCTTCCCCTCCTCTTCACCTAGAATATCCCATTTAGCTTTCAGGGTCTGGCTCTTTATCACTCTCAGAATTCATCACTCAGTGTTCTCTGCTCACAGCACCCACCAAGGGCTATTACTGTCTCCAAAGTATGTGCCTTTAATCACTCTGCATTACTGTAGCTTGGTCTTTGACACCTACACCAATGCCTGGCTTGCAGCGAGCACTTAATAACTGTTTGGGAAGATATATGTGGCAAGGTATACAAAGGTTACATTGGAGTGGGAAGAGACTGCACTGAGGGAGGCCAGCTAGGAGGCTGTAATTTAGGATGAGTTAATGAAGGCCTGCCTTTCTGAATTTTGATGGGATCTCTGGAGGTGGTTATCGAAATTTTAGGAGTCAGTGAACTCTTAAAGGGGTGAGGTAGTAAGGGAGGAAGAAGGGCAGGGGCGCCTGAGTGGCTCAGTCAGTTGAGCGTCTGACTTCAGCTCAGGTCATGGTCTCACAGTTTGTGAGTTCGAGCCCCGCGTCGGGCTCTGTGCTGACAGCTCTGAGCCCGGAGCTTGCTTCAGATTCTGTGTCTCCTCCTCTCTCTGTGCCTCCCGTGCTCATGCTCTATATCTGTCTGTCTCTCAATAATAAATAAATGTTAAAAAAAAAAAAAAAGAGCAGAAAGCTCTAGGGAGAGCCCCTAGTTTGGACTGGAACTGAGGACATCTTGTATCTTGTGAGTCCTCCTGATCAGCACTTTCAGAACTGAGCAGAAAGGAGTACTGGAGGAGAAGGCCGGAGTGGTTGGAACCATCAGCACTCCAGCCAAGTGGTTCTGGGAACTGCAGGGAGGTTCAGGGACGGTGTCAGCGACGGAGCGGGGAGCAAGTGAGTTTGGGTATTCACCAAGGTTTTTATGTGAATCAGGCCTGCTCAGAATGGAAAGCTTTGCAGAAATCTTCAGAATAGTGAGCCCTGGGAAATGGGTGATGATTGGGAAGGGTGGCCGATGAGAAGACAGTCACATTCCGTACCTTATGGTAGACCTGAAAAAACTCCTCTAAGCCAAGAGTTCGTGACAGAGACGGAATGCTAGTGCCCAATGGCTGGCACGTGTCGGAGCCCAGTCAACACCAGCTGAATGTTGTTGAATAAAAACATCAGCCATAGCGGTTTCGCCTCTCACTACATCGCAGTGTACAAATCCATATGGCCCCGCCCCCTCCCGACAGCCGGGAGGTGTTCCTTTCCTATGAGGGAGTGGGGAAAACCGAACATTCTCTGTACCTGGCTTTCCCAGCTCTGCTGGGGAGCTTTGGTAGGGGAGGGGTGGGCGGTCCTGACAAACAGAGAACTGAGGTAGTGTGGGGGACAATGCAGGCTGCAAATTTACTTCCTTCAAAATTTGTGGATAATTGCCTTAGCTCATAGTTTGCCTTGGCAGGGTAGCCGGGGCTCTCAGTCAAGACTGCCCTAGTAGTTAGTAATCATTAGGACACAGAAAGCAACCGTGTTTATTCTGGATCTGCTGCCAGGTTACGGCAACAAATCTTAGATAATGGGGAGGTTGTTGTTCCCTGTAAGATAGTAAGTAATAAGTTTACTCTGGTCTTGGTAGTTAGGGAACCCTAATGTGTGTATTAGTTTCTATTGCTGCCATAGCAAATTACCACAAATTTAGTGGCTTAAAACAACACAAATTGATTATCTTTCAGTTCTCTACTTCACAAGTCCAATGCAGCTCTCACTGGGCTAAAATCGAAGTGTTGGCAAGGCTGTGTTTCTTTCTGGAGGCTCTGAGGAAGAATCTGTTTCCTTGATTTCTTCAGCTTTTAAAGGCTACCTTGTTTCCTTGGCTTCTCGTTCCTTTCCTCAACTCCAAGCCGCCAGCATAGGGTGTCTCAAACCCTACTTTTGGTATCACATCTCTTTCTCTGACTCAAGTCTTCTGCCGCCAGTCCCCCCCCCCCCCAACTCTTTAGGGATTCTTGTGATTGCATAGAGCCCACCAGATAATCCAGGATAATCTCCTTATTTTAAGTTCATCTGATTAGCAACATTACTTCCGTCAGTAAACCTTAACTGGGGGGCCATTATTCTGCCTACCACAATGTACTAACTAGCAATCTTAATACAGAACAGGAGTTACTCTAGGTGGGGCTCAATAAAAGAATCACTTAGAAACCATAGCTACTTTGGAATTTGAGGCCCTAGCAGGTTGCTGAATAGTCAGAATAGGAAGCTCATGGGTATTTAGGAGCTCATGGCCACTGAGAGGAGGTCCGGAACAGCTGCACGAGTCCTTGCGGAACCTTTCCCCCCCCCCCCCTCGCTATAGCAGTCTGAATTCAGCAAGGAAGTCAAATTCATGGGCATCTGTGGGCCAGATTCACTGACAGGGTGTCTAAGGGACCAGAATTCAGAGACTTTGCTGGCTGAAGAGAAAGGAAATGAGATGGAGAACTCTTGGAAGTCTGGTCAGTAAAAGGGCAAAGTACAAGTTTGAAGTACAAGGTTCTGGCACACTATGGGTTTAAGGTGGCAATAATGTAGATCTTGAACTGTGGACATGAATGCATGATTGGGTGACTTGAGCTCTCTGAAATGACCGGGTTCTTTGCTTTTGGCAATAATAGCGTGTGATGTTAATTGTAAGAATACAGAGAGGCTTGAGTTTGAGTTCCTCCTATCCCACTTACCTCTTGTGTGATCTTACTTAGCCTTGATTTTAAGACTGTTGTGAGGATGAAGTGGGGCAATATACATATGTAAGGCACAATGCTAGGCGTATAGGAAGTGCTCAATAAATATTTGTTCCTGATACTCACTGTGTCAACTCAATTTGCTGATCAGAAACCCTGGAAGTCACTTCTGTATTTGCTGTTTTAAAAATGGTTAAATGTGTCAGAACTCAATAATTGCTTGACTCTTTTTTGTTGGGGGTAAGGATGGGAGGGTGGAAGGGTGGAAGGATGTCATACACCATGTCTGAAAACATCGGATCTTTAGGAAAAAAGATGACAGGGGTCTCTGGAAGTGAAAAGTCTGAGACTGACTGCAGGCATGG
This sequence comes from Panthera uncia, assembly GCF_023721935.1. Taxonomy (NCBI): domain Eukaryota; kingdom Metazoa; phylum Chordata; class Mammalia; order Carnivora; family Felidae; genus Panthera; species Panthera uncia. Next base: position 75,882,420 of record NC_064809.1, read on the forward strand.
AGGGGCAGTTGAGTTGGGCAGGTCCACCACCCCACAGGTCCGGAGTGGCGCTGCAGGGGGCACGAGTCAGGGAGAGGGCTCCAAATGGACTCCACTGCCTGCCACCTTCCCCTTCCCCTGCAGCCTCCGAGGCTGCTTCCAGGAGCTGGAGCCATTATGTAAGACTCAGCCCTGACCCTGCCTTTTAATTTGTCCATTAACTGTAAGTAAGAATCTGGTCTGTTACTCAGGTATGGTTCATTCATTTTTCAAGGCTCATAACAAGATGTGCCTTGAAATTTCAATGTTTTAATGTGTATTTAACCCCCTTAGTTCTTTTTATCTTATCTAGTCCTTGAGGTAGGCACCCAAATCAATTCACATTTACATAGTGGGTCATTGTCAGTGAGCTAGGAGGAAGGACAGAAAAGAGGAGACTTAGAAACATTGCCTTTTCTCTAGTTCACTCTCCTTTCCCTCCTCCCTTCTTTCCTTTTTCTCCCACACTTATATAACGTGGTTCTCATGATTTTAATCTTTTCTGAGTCACAAGCTTCCCTGAGAATCTGGTGAACGTTATGGACCCTCTTAAGAAAAATGTACACTTACACATAATCCTCTGAAGTTCATTCATGGGAACCCTGGAAATCTATGGATAAGAAATCCTCTCTGCCACAAATAATGGTGGTATCAGAGGACATAATAGCCAACTGGTGAGGAATCTGTAACAAGCACAGACCAATGAGACTTGATATTCTTTACTTTTTTTTATGATTTTAAACAAACTTTGTATACACAGTACTTGAAATTTATGGAACATTTCGAGCAGACAACGAAGTAGAAAGACTTGTAAAAGTGACTTGCTATGTACCCATGACCTGGCTTCAGCAATGAACACTCACCTATGTTGTTTCATTATATCCCCACACACTCTCCAAATCCCAGACATCATATTATTTCATCAGTAAAAACTTCAGTATGGGGCGCATGGGTGGCTCAGTCGGGTAAGTGTCTGGCTCTTGGTTTCGACTCAGGTCATGATCTCATGGTTCATGGGATAGAGCCCTGCAACAGGCTCTGTGCTGACAGCATGGAGCCTGCTTGGGATTCTCTCTCTCCCTCTCTCTCTGCCCCTCCCATGTTTGCTCTCTCTCTCAAAATAAATAAGCTTAAGAAAAACCTTTAGTATGTATCACTAAAGATTAAGGACTTTCTTTTTATGATATCACTACCATGTCACAATATTGTTATTATTTTTTTTAACTAACAGTTAACTCCTTAATACAATCAAATGTCCATGTAGTTGTTTAAATTTATGAGTGCCAGGGGTGCCTGGGTGGCTCGGTCAGTTAAGCATCTGACTTCGGCTCAGGCATGATCTTGTGGTTCGTGGGTTCGAGCCCTGTGTTGGGCTCTGTGCTGACAGCTCAGAGCCTGGAGCCTGCTTCTGATTCTGTGTCTCCCTCTCTCTCTGTCCCTCCCCCACCGCCCCACACTCTATCTCTGTCTCTCACTGTCTCTCAAAAATAAATAAACATTAAAAAACAAAAGATAAAAAAATTAATTTAGGAGTGACTTTTAATTTTTTAAATAGTTGGTTTACTTGAACCAGGATCCAAATGAGGTCCACACATTCACATTCAAGCCTGACATTTCAAATGCTTTGGCTAATGGTGTTTGACAGTGGCTCTGTTTTCTTTGGCAAGACAAAGAAAGTGGATGAACAATTATTCAGTGAATGTAGGCTGTGGTTAACCAATCAAAATTACGGAAACAAGTCGATTTTTCAACCTGAATATTTCAGGTGATTGACCTTGCTCTCCATATTTTGCTTTTATAGTTCTTAGAGTCATAAAATCAATTATGCCACCCTCCCCTCCTTCCTCTAGATTCCTGCTGTGTTCTATGTAATGCCAGGTATCTGTGGACAGTGCTAAGCATTGTAACCAATTGGTCCCTGTCCTTTGGATATTACAAACCTGCGGGGAAGCCAATACGAAAAATTATTCATATATATGAAGTTTTATGAGAAAATATATGATCATATGATAAAGAGTTCAGAAAACTAGTATTTATTCATCACAATTTTTATTTTATTTATTTATTTATATATTTTTTTAACGTTTATTTATTTTTGAGACAGAGAGAGACAGAGCATGAATGGGGGAGGGTCAGAGAGAGGGAGACACAGAATCTGAAACAGGCTCCAGGCTCCGAGCTGTCAGCACAGAGCCCCACGCGGGGCTTGAACTCACGCACCGCGAGATCACGACCTGAGCCGAAGTTGGCCGCTCAACCGACTGAGCCACCCAGGCGCCCCTCATCACAATTTTTAGATACTTACCATGTACCGGACATTATAGCTTCTAGGTACATAGTGGTGGACATAGGGACAGCACCCCCACTTCTGGAACTTACAAGCGTGCAAACTACTTACAGTGGTAAGCTATTGTATTGGGCTCTAAGAATATAAAGATGGCAAATTGTGGCTGGTACCATCAAGAAATCCGTGATCTAAAAGGTGAGCTAGATAAACAAAGGACAAATCTAAAATAAAGGCAAGTTTATCCACCTAAAAGTTATTCCTTAGAAAGATCTTTACATGAGAGTTTTTAGAGCTTAGATAGAAGTGAAACTGACAAGCCTTGGAAAATTGACCCAAAGTGCCTATGGTGGTGGGGAAGACATTGATGTTAAAGATGTATTAGAAGGTTTTTTTTTAAATAATTTTAACTAATTATAAAATGTGAAAAATTAATATTTCTAAGTTAATATATTATTTTACATATCTGTAATCTTTCAGTTTTATTGGTAAATATTTATGTATCACTCAAAGGTAAGAGTTATTTTTTCAATTAAATTTTTAAAATTATTTTAATTTCCGTATAGTTAGTTTCAGGTGTACAATATAGCAATTCAACACTTCCATAAAAAAAGATAAAAATTCTTTAAAAAATAAGCATAGTATCACCTAAAGAAAAAAATAGCAATTTCTTTACTATCATAAAAGATCTCGTCAATATTCAAATTGGCAATTGTCTCAAAAAATCATTTAAAAAATAGCTAAAAAATTATTTGTTTGTTTGAATCAGGATTCAAATAAAGTCTGCACATTGAGATTGGTTTTTAAACCAATCTCTTTTAAACTACTGGTTTACTTTCTTTCTCTGTCTCTGTCTTTCTCTTCTTGCAATTGTTTGTTTTAAAAAAGGGGTAGGAGGAGGGAGAGGATTTGTTCTATAGCTTTATAATTTTGCTGATTGTATTCTCATGCTGGTGTTTTTCCGTGGAACTCTGTTTCACTGTATTTTCAGTAAATTGGTATTTCGATTTAGAGGCTTGATCAGATTCAGGGACAATTTATTTGTTAAGATTACCTAATGGTGGGTGATATAGTCTCCCATTAGGAGGCATATAATATCTGGTTGTCTCTCCTTGTGATGTTAGTGGCTGTTGAAAATCAATGCAATCCATTAGGGATTGTGAAATGGTGATGTCCTAATTCTAACATTCCTTTTTCATTTATTCTTTTCTATAATAGGAAACTTCTCTCATCTCTTCTATGGTACTACTCTATGGCACAATTTATATAGGAAAGCTAGGATACATTTTTAACAGTTTCGAAAATAATGGGTTGGTTTGTTAGCATTCTTCTCCAATGGTGACCAATTAATTTTTATTTTTTATGTATTTTTTAACGTTTATCCATTTTTGAGACAGAGAGAGACAGAGCATGAGCGGGGAACGGTCAGAGAGAGAGGGAGACACAGAATCTGAAGCAGGCTCCAGCCTCTGAGCTGTCAGCACACAGCCTGACGCGGGGCTCGAACCCATGGACTGCGAGATCATGACCTGAGCCAAAGTCTGACGCTCAACCGACTGAGCCACCCAGGCGCCCCACCAATTAATTTTTAAAGTGACATTGTGAACTCATAGATTTTAACATATCTGATCTATTCAATCTGTTGCAGTTACTACTCTTACTGATGCTCAAAGTATCCTAAAAGGCAAGGGATCTCTTTAAGTTGACTCCCTAGTGGTCTGTGAGTGCCTTTTAGTAGACAATGGTATTTTAAGAGACCACAGTCTGGGTGCTAAGGATACTCATTGCTACTGGCTGATCATTTTTTCTAGGGCTTTTGAGTGGACGGAGCTAGAAAATGTAAATTTATAAATTTAAAAACACTTAAAGATAAAAATGTATTCTATATTCTTGTTGACCCATCCAATTCAAAATCAGGACTGAATGGTTTTTACTTAACTTCTGTCCTAAGACTGTATTTCCTTTTACCCCTGCTGAGAATGCCAGTTCTCAATGACATTGAGAGTGACAGAACAAGTTGACATGATCACGAATATGTTTATCTCACAATGCACAACAGCGTCAGAGTGATAGCACCAACACTCCCACCAACAGATAACTAAACGGTAGTTTAAGATATTCTTAAACTCTTTTTGTCTTAGGGTATATAGCACTGAGGATGTTCAGGCAGCTTATTGTATTTTACAGTTACTTGGAATAATATCTCTTGGAATAGTTATGCCATCAATTTGGCATTTGCTTTCATTTGATTTTTCATTTCTGGGAATTGCTTTTAAAATTTTTAGTTGTTTTAAAATTATGTGAGATATTGGGGCACCTGGGTGGCTCAGTCGGTTGAGTGTCAGACTTTGGCTCAGGTCATGATCTTGTGGTTGGCGAGTTCAAGCCCTGCATCTGGCTTGCTGCTGTCAGCCTGTCAATGCAGAGCCTGCTTGGGATCTTCTGTCCCCCTCTCTCTGCCCCTCCCCCATGTGCACGCTCCCAAAAAGTAAATATTAAAAAAATAAAATAAAATTATGTTAAGATATTTACAAAATAAGGTATTTTCAAAGAAGTCTAATTTTCTGTCCTTTTCTCCTCTAACCTATTCCCTCACTCCTCTATGGGTAACTCTTTAAAAATTTTTTTCATGGTGGGGCAGCTGGGTGGCTCTGTTGGTTAAGCATCCAACTTCAGCTCAGGTTATGGTCTCATGGGTTCGTGAGTTCAAGCCCCACATCAGATGAGCTTGTGCCCCACTTCAGGATTCTCTCTCTTTTGCCTTTCTCTGCCCCTCATTGGATTCTCTCTCTCTCCCTCTCTCTCTGCCCCTTGCTCACTCATGCTCTTTCTCTCTCAAAAAATAAAAAAAGAATAAATAAACAACAGGAATTTATTTCCTAAAATTTTTTTCATGACTTATTCTTCCTTTATAGGTTTTTAAGTATAAGCATATGCTTATGTTCTAACACCCTTTCTTTTTTATATGTAATTTTTTTTAAGTAAGCTCTATGCCCAATGTGGGGTTTGAACTCACAACCCTGAGATCAAGAATCTCATGCTCCACTGACTGAGCCATCCCAACAACCTTTCTCTGATAAAAGTTAGCAAACAGCAAACAGTTTTCTCTACGTTGCTTTTTAAACTTAATATTATATCTTGGAGATTATTCCATGATAGTAATAATATGAAATTTTAAATGTCTATAAACTAAATTCATAAGTAAAACACTATAAGTATTGGAAGCAATCCAAGTGTCCATCGATAGATGAATGGATAAAGAAGACATGGTGTACACACACACACACACACACACACACAGAGGAATATTACGTAGTCATAAAAAAGAATGAAATCTTGCTGTTTGCAACAACGTGGATAGATCTAGGAAGTATAGTGCTGAGTGAAATACATCAGTCAGAGAAAAGAATACCATATAATCTCATTCATCTGTGGAATTTAAGAAACAAATGAATAAACAAAAAACCCAGACTCTCTCTCTCTCTTTTTTTTAAGTTTATTTATTTTTGAGAGAGAGAGGGTACAAGTGAGTGAGAGGCTGAGAGAAAGGGAAAGAGAGAATCCTATGAGGCGCAGGCAGGGTGGGGTGGGTGGGGTGGGTGGGGTGGGGGGCAGTGAAAAAAATACATATATATGTAGACATTTGACTTTCATCTACTTCCCTAGAAGTTAGTCTATTCAAGTTGTCCTCAAGAACTTTTTTGAATCTTCTTATCGGGGAAATGGATTGCTTTATATTCAGAGTTGCCTCGTTTGAGGACATAGATGATAACTTGAAAAAGTGTTGGAACAGTAAGCTGGAAATTTGAGCAGGATCTGGAAGATGATAAGGATTTGATGGAGAGTTGGGGGGGGTGGGGGAACGTTAGATGCAGGACATGTGAGCAAAGGCGTGAAAGTGGGAACATGCAGAGTGCCCATGGGATCAGTGAACTTGGCTGGAGCTGCAGGTTTGATCAGAGAAATAGACTGACAGGAAAATCAGTTAAGATTAAAAAAAAAATAGTTCAGGGTCTTGATAAGGTAGGTGCCATTATAGTCATGATTTTAACAAAGAATTATTGAGCACCTACTCTGTGAAAAGTCTGTGTAGGGTGTTGGAGGAACAGTGGTGAGGAAGGCAGACAGGGTTCCTCCCTCAAGGAGCAGAGACATGTCATTACAGAGAAGCGCAGTGTGCAATAAGGGCTTATAAATGGGAGGACCTCACTTAGTTCAGATGAGGGAAGCCTTCCAAGGAAGTGCATTGAGGCTGAGATCTGTGGGATGATGAGTAAGTATTGGCCGCTGGTGGTAGGAGGTGGGGCTAGCAGGGAGAGGATGATAGTTCTAGACCGAGGGAGCAACACTTAAGGAAGAAAGTGAGTCTGGTTCCAGAACTGAAAACATGTCCAGTATGACTGAAAGGGCACGGGAGTGTGGCATAGAGTAGATGAGAGATGAGAGTAGATTTGAGAGCAATCGCACAGGAGGACCTGATAAGAAAAGGAAGCTATCTCCCTGAAGGCATATAATAGGCACTTAATACACGTGGAATGGATAAATAAATGCATTTGAAATTTCAAATGTGGACTAAGAAACAGTCCTGCCATGGGTAAGTGTAAGTAAATGAGCACAGGGTGCTTGTTTTGGAAAGAAGATCAGTTTGGTTTTAGACAACGTGGGTCTTGTGGTCAACATCCCAGTGGTTTGTCAAATACTGAGTCAACAGTCTCAGGCTGTAGTTGAAATTGGAAGACTCAAGTGAGGGAAACCAAAGGTAGAGCGCTCTTGCTTGGGATTTATGGTTAGAGGAAGAAGACAAGCCTTAGAATGAGACAGGGGAGACTTGATCAAAGGAGCAGGATGGAGAATTTCAAGGACAACAGGCTCAAATACTGAAGGGAGATCAAGGAGATCAGTCGACACTAAAAAAAAAAAAAAAAAACGTGGTTGACACCGCTTGCAAAATGCAGACATGCTATGCACTTGCACTTGTGGGGAGGTAGAAAAGGCGTGATATCTGCAGTCACAAGACCAGAGTTCATCCCACCTCTGCCTTTTACCACATTTGTGCCCTTGGGCAATAATTACTTAATCCTCTCTAAGTCTTGGGCTGTTCATTTATAAAATGAGAAAGAGAATGGCTGTCATTAAAAATATTTTTTTTAACTATTTATTTTTGAGAGACAGAGACAGAGCAAGAGCGGAGGAGGGGCAGAGAGAGAGGGAGACACGGAATCTGGAGCAGGCTCCAGGCTCTGAGCTGTCAGCACAGAGCCCGACGTGGGGCTCGAATTCACAAACTGTGAGATCATGACCTGAGCTGAAGTCGGTTACTTAATTGACTGAGCCGCCCAGGCACCCCTGAGAATGGCTGTCATTTTTGCATCTCAAAGTTATTGTGAGGTTCAAATGAAAAACGTATGTAAACCATTGTTTTCTCCCCCAAGGGTTGCAAAAAGGGTCTGGCATACATGTGGTACTTCAGTGGATGTCTGAATGAATGTATGCTTATTACTATGGCTACTTATTTATATTTCAACAGAGACCAGATGAAGAAGCCGTGGTGGATCAGGGTGGGACCAGTACAATTCTTAACATTCACTATGAGAAAGAAGAGTTGGAAGGTAAGAACTGCCATTTTTTGTGGTGGGGAAAATAAATGAGAGGCAGCCTGGTGTGGGAGGAGAATTTTGCCATCAGGAGATCTGTGTTTGAGCCCGCTGACTCTTTTCTCACTACCTGTCAGACCTGGGGGGAAAACCACTCAATTTCCCTTAGCCTCAGTGTCCTCATCTGTTAAATAAAAGTAGGGATATTAATACAGAGAACAAACTGGTGGTTGCCAGAGGGGAGGTGGGTGGAGTGGGGATGGATGAAATAGATAAAGGGGACTAAGAGGTACAAACTTCCAGTTATAAAATAAGTAAGTCATGGAGATGAAAAGTACAGGGATGTAGTCAATAATATTGTAAGTGACAATTGACAATAAATATTGTAATAATGTTGTTTGGTGACAGATGGTGACTGCGCTTACCATGATGAGCACGGAGTAATGCACAGAATTGCTAAATCGTCATGTTGTGCACCTGTATGTTAACTGTATAATTAACTGTATGTTAATTATAATTCCATTTTTTTTTTAATTTTTTTTTTCAACGTTTTTTATTTATTTTTGGGACAGAGAGAGACAGAGCATGAACGGGGGAGGGGCAGAGAGAGAGGGAGACACAGAATCGGAAACAGGCTCCAGGCTCCGAGCCATCAGCCCAGAGCCTGACGCGGGGCTCGAACTCACAGACCGCGAGATCGTGACCTGGCTGAAGTCGGACGCTTAACCGACTGCGCCACCCAGGCGCCCTATAATTCCATTTTAAAAGTAGGGATATTAATACCTTACTAGTAGGTTCTTTTTTTTTTTTTTTTTTTTTTTTTACTAGTAGGTTCTAATAACATGTGAGACAGCGCTTTGAGCACTGTTAAGTCCGATAGAAATATTAACAAATGATCTCTTCTTGAGACTGTGAAGGACTCGGGTCAGCTTGTCAATTCCTGGCAATTGCCCACAAATATAAATGTAAACATGTACACAGTTTGTACAAGAAAATAAAATAAGGGTAGTTTAAAAAATTCAGCTTGGTTATAAAACCCTGTTTTTGCCCCATCTCCAATGTTTCCCATTCTAATGATACCCATTTCTGCCTGGTGTTTTTATCTAACTAAGACAAGAGAAGACATACACCCCTATTCTCTAATTCACAGCACAGAACTGTATTTAAAAAAACCCAGGTGGGGACTCCTGGGTGGCTCAGTCAAGGAAGTGTCCCGTTCGGTTTTGGCTCAGGTCATGATCTCATGGTTTGCGGGTTCGAGCCCTGCATCGGGCTTTGTACTGACAATGCAGAGTCTGCTTGGGATTCTCTCTCTGCCTCTCTCTCTGCCCCTCCCCTCCCCCCTTTCTCTCTGAAAATAAACAGGCATTAAAAAAAAGCCAAGTTGAGGGGCGCCTGGGTGGCTCAGGCAGTTAAGCGTAGGGCTCTTGATTTTGGCTCAGGTCACGATCTCACAGTTCATGAGATGGAGCCCCACATCTGACAGCACAGAGCCTGCTTGGGATTCTCTCTCTCCCTCTCTCACTGCCCCTCCCCAGCTCACATGCACGCTGGCTCGAGAACACACACATACTCTCTCTCTCTCTCACTCGAAATAAATAAATAAACTTAAAAAAAAAAAAAACCCAACTCAAGTGCAAGGGAAAGGAGAGGGGTTTTTATTGATCTGCTCTGTCTAGTTTACCTTATTTAGGCTCTTTTTTTTTTCCTGTCCCACCCCTAGATCCCCACATGACCATTGGTAGTGCCCTTCCATTTTTCTTTTTCCCATAGGACCTGGTTTCCTGATAAGTGGTGATGTTCGGTTTTATTAGAGAAAGGCTTGTGTCCAGTATAGCTTTAATGAGAACCCACATTTGGCTCAAAAATCTTTGTTAAGTCTCTGCAGCGTCCCCTGCAATGTGGAAGACTATGATACAGCAACTTTCTAATGACTGAGACAGCATGTAAAATGTTCTCTCTGTACTGCTTGTTCCCGTGACTTTTTTTTTTTTTTTTTTCATCAAAGTTGTGTAATCCTCAGAGAAAACTTGTCCTCTGGTTGGGGAGAGTGAGAGCTGTAGAGGCTGACTCAGCCTCTGGGTTTGTTACCATGAGAACTTATGTGGGTGGCTCCTGGAGGTCAGTGGAGGTTGGACATATCAAGGTCAAGTTTTCTAAGTTATTTTTGACCAGATGGAAGAAGAGCCAATGTGGGTTTCAGCGACCGGGAGAAAGTGGAGAAGGGGAGGGTGTGGAGGTGAGAGGCTGACATGTGTTGAATGGCCCTCATGTGTTAGGCATTTGATGAGGCACTTCGTACCCGTTGTCTTTTTCATCTTCACAGCAGCCCCGGTGGGTAGGTATCATCCCTATTTTACAGGTGGAGGAACTGCTCAGGGTCCTTTAGCCTCATGGCGGGTGAGACTGGGCTGGAATTCTGCCCTTTCTATTCCAGCACACGGCCTGCGAGGGAGGCCAGCACTCAGCATTAACGCAAGGAAGGACAGTACTCAGCACGAGCCCCCCAGCCTCGACGTCTTGTTCCGTCACATACACATTTTTATATGGTATAAACATCATAGGGAGTTTCTCTCGTTGCCTCACCCCTCCCTCAGCCCTGATAATCCTGTTGCCTCTCTACCCTCTCACTGCACCGTGAGAGCGCTGTTGTTCTCCGTTCAGCTGTCTGCGCTCACCAGACCTTTGCCCTCAGCAAGGAGGTAACCGTTGATGAACACTCTTGTCTGCCTGGGAGTAGAATAATAAACATGAGCAAATCCTCTTGGATCCTGAGGACCGGGTTCCACTCACAGAGGTCAGCTGAGTGATTGGCAGTGGGAGCATCTTCTCCAGACGATATCATCTATTCCTTATGCACTCACCATTTTGCTCTAAAAGAAAGCTATCTATCATGTCATTTCTAAGGGATAGTGTCTTGGGAAATGGTCCTTTATACATAGAGCTTTTTGAAAACTAGAATCTTATCTTAGCACTTTTTAAAAAAGTTTATTTGTTTTTATTTTGAGAGAGAGAGTGTGCGTGCGTGCGGGGGAGGTGCAGGGAGAGAGAGGGAGAGAAGGGATCCCAGGCAGGCTCCGCAGTGCAGAGCCCGACACGGGGCCTGAACTCACGAACTGTGAGACCATGAGCTGAGCTGAAACCAAGAGTTGGACACTCAGCCGACTGAGCCAGCCGGGTGCCCCGTTAGCACTTTTTAAATCAAACACTGTTGGCAAATGGAGGACAAATGGTGCCCACTTCTCAGGCTCTCGAGCAGCTCGGGAGAGGGAGCCGGGGTCTGCTATAAGCTTGCTCATGCTGTAGGCTCTGCCCTGACTGACTGTGACGGAGGCCCTAGGACTCGGGCTGCACTTGAGTGCTGCCATCTCGAAGGCATGAAATAAAGTCAGTCCCACTTTGATAGAAGACAGAAGTAAATTGTGTTCCACTTCAATGTGTATGCCGTGATACAGGCTTCTGTGGCTGCAGATTAATCTCTGGGTCTTCTTTCCCCTTAATTTTCTACCTTCTGCTCCACATCACATAAATCATTCCCTCACCCTTTTTCAGAATTACTTCAGAGATTTAGTCTTGGGACGTCGCTACAGACTTTGGAAGTGTGCATCTTTTGGCGTAAGCTAATTCCATTAGTAGGATAAGGCACATTAAACCATGACATTGATTCTTTTTATATACGAGAAGAGTCCAAACCAAATATTGGAACGGATTTCCAAAGATAAACTCAATGAAGAGCAGTAGTCGTCCATGATGTGCTCCAGTGGACTGTCCCGCCCCCAGAGGGACACGGAACATTGCTTTAGTTACAGGAATAATGGCTTTTTCCATTTTTCCTGACGGATCATTATTCCTGATTCACTACTAGACTTAAGGATCCTAGAACAGGTTTAGTGTCCTCTAATAAGTTTGTAACAGAGGTAGGAGCCTTTTGATCCTATTTATAAGTTAAAAAAAAAAAAGGCTTGCATCTGCTTCGCATGTTAGATTCCCCCCTGTGGTTATTGACTTTGAGTCATCCTCTAGCCCAGGGGGTGGAACAGTCTTCTGTATGTGCTAATGAGTTCTGCGTGGGCACTGGCCAAACAGTGTGTATGACATGCCCTCTGTGTTGGTAGGCCTGGTCTCCATCCGCAAGGTAGGTCACAGCTGTGACTTCTGTCCTGCTCCACACGATGCAGCGCCAGTCCACTGATGGTTACTCTCTGTACGTGTATACATACTTATTTTGGGGTTGTTGGAGGGGAGGTGGGTTAAGTGGGTGACGGGCATTACTCTTGAAGCCAAGACTACACTGTACGTTAACTAACTTGAAAATAAACAAATAAAATAAAAAATAAACACACTAACGTCACACCTTTCCCATAAGTCTTTCAAACGAATACTTGTATTTGCATACAGATAGCCCCCTTTGCACCTGGGTGGCTCAGTCAGTTGAGCATGTGACTTTGGCTCGGGTCATGATCTTGTGGTTCGTGGGTTTGAGCCCTGCATCAGGCTCTGTGCTGACAGCTCAGAGCCTGGAGCCTGCTTCGGATTCTGTGTGTGTGTGTGTGTGTGTGTGTGTGTGTGTGTGTGTGTGTATGTGTGTGTGTGTCTCTCTCAAAAATAAATTTAAACCACCATAAAAAAAAAAGTAGCCCCCAAAGAGTAGATTTAGAAGGTGGAGTCTGGGTGAGTTGGTCGGTAGGTAGCGGGAAGAAGACTGTGGATGGGAAAGCAGTTGAATGGCCAGCAAACTGACCATAGGATTCGTTTAGTGAAGTCACCAGACTGCCAGAGTCCAGTTAAATGGACTAGATTTTATTGACTCTGTGTTCATTTCCTAGTGTCCATTTGTTTGTCTTCACCTCTGCTGATCTCACCCAGAAAATCCAAGCCCCTGTTTCAGAGTCCTCAGCCTAGAAACTGAGGCCTGATTTTCTGACAGCCGCTTGGCCCTTCTTAGCTCTGACCCCTGCTGGGGCTTGTTTTCATTTCCACCTGTCTCTGGCATTTTCAAAAGGTAGGCACTGTGGTTGGTTAGTGTTTGTGAGAACTGATCGGACCAAAACAATTCTTAGAGAAAGAAGAGTCTTCCTTCCCTAAGATTTAAGCTTTACCTTCCTACAGAGGCGCCAAAGGCATCTGAAGGGTGTCTTCCCCACTATCCTCAGACTTGCCTAGTGGGAATTTTGGATACCAAGCAAAACCATGCATCACTCGCTCAACATTTACTGAGACTCTGCTGGAGTGCCTTTTTGCAGCAACAAGTAAGAAGAGTGGGAACAAGTGAACCATCTTGGCTTCTCCAAAAATGACCTTGCCTGAGCCTTTCCTAGTTTGGACGTAGAACCTGGACTGGACATGAGAAGTCATTTGATCCGACCTCTTTGTTTTACTTTAATAATGACAGCAAATTCACCGAGAAAATGAGATCTGATAAAACAGGTTCTAACACCTAACCACTGCCCCTCAATTCCTATTTAGAATGTACTTAAAATTACATAATACTAGCAATACACCAACAAAAGCCCCCAGTGGAAGTATTTAGAATGTGCTTAAGGAGAAGTGGGGGTCCTAGCCTGCCCAATAATCCTCTGGGGGAATTACTGGGAAAGGAAGCTAATGGTTGGGATGCCTCTGTTGAAGGACTGAGAGTCACCCCTTGGTGAGGCTTTTCTTCACGCAAGCCAAGCTCGACCTGGACACAGTTTTACAACACGTAGGTCACTATTTTATTTTTTATTCTTGTTAAAAAAATTTTTTTGAAGATTTTATTTTTAAGCACTCTCAACACCCAACATGAGGCTGAAGCTCATGACCCTGCGATTAAGAGTTGCACACTCTACTGATGGAGCCAGCCAGGCAACCCCCTAGGTCACTATTTTAGGGGCTGGTTGAAGTGGTTCTCTGGGATCTAATTATGCTTTTCACTGCCCATGGGTTCTTCATGATCTGTCCCTGCCTGCCTCTCTGACCTTTTCCTCCTCCTCTTCTTTCCTCTTTCCTCTTGCTCTGGCCCTACTGGCCCTACTTTGGCTTTGGAATTTGCACATTCCCACTGTAGAGCCTATGCACTTGATCTTGCCTTGTCCTGGACTGCTCTTCTCATGGCCTCTCTTCATCACTCAGATGTCGCCTGTGATCATCTTAGCTACAATCTCTCTTCTTCATCCTACCCTCTACCCCAAACCCTTCAGCATGTTTTTACTTGGGATAATTATCAATACTTGAAATAATATGTTGTTTTCATGGTGTCTGTCTCCCCTAACTAGAATCTGTGTCTTGAGGACAGGGACCTTGTACTTTTTGCTGTTGTATCCCCAGCCCTTGGGACAGGACCTGGAACAGTTAGGTGACTCCAGCCCAGGTCGGTCTCAGCGGTATACTACGGGGAACTAATTAACATACTACAGTGGAACATTATTAGTTAACAGATGGTATTTTATTGAGATGGCATTCAACTTAGTCATTTTCACATTTTATAGTTTTCACTGACAATGTCAGAGGTTTGGAATCCCACATCTTAGCAGACGACTTCTTCTGGCTCTGTATTTTTATTTCAATAAAGTTATGAGGTGATTACACTATGTTCGGAGATCTGCCTGTCAGAAATGTCCTGAGATGTGCATGAGTCAACACAGGATTGCCCTGAGACAGGATGAGGATGGGAGGTGTGATTCCACTGGATACTGAATATTTTATCCTCCTGCCTCTCAGCATTCAAATAAATCTCTCACCAGCTTTCCCTCCAGTACTGTTCCTTTTTTTCTTGAAGTATAGTTAACATACAGTGTTACATTAGTTTCAGGTACACAATGTAATGATTCAACAGTTCTGTACAGTACTCAGTGCTCATCATGATAGGTGTGCTCCTTAATCTCCATCATCTCCTTCACCTGCACCACCACCTCCCCTTTGGCAAACACTAGTTTGTTCTCTGTATTTAAGAGAGTGTGTGTTTGGTCTCTTTCTTCATTGTTCGTTTGTTCTGTTTCTTAAATTCCGTACAGGAGTGAAATCATATGGTGTTTCCCTTGCTCTGTCTGATTTACTTCACTTAGCGTTATATACCCTTTAGGCCCATCCATGTTGTTGCAAATGGCAAGATTTCATTCTTTTTTATGACTGAGGAATATTCCATCATTTGTATGTAAATCGGTATAGCCACTGTGGAAAACAGTATGGAGGTTTCTTCCCCCCAAAATTAAAAATAGGATTACCGTATGATCCGGTAATTCCACTACTGGGTATTTACCCAAAGAAAATGCAAACACTAATTCAAAAAGATACATGCACCCCTATGCTTACTATAGCATTATTTACAAGAACTAAGATACGGAAGCAATCCGAGTGTCCATCCAGAGATGAATGGATAGAGAAGATGTATATATAATCCTGTTTCTTTTTATTTTTCTTTATCGCCTTGGAATTTGGAAGGCAGGAGAGGTTAAAGAAAAGGAGGGGGACATAGAGAAAGGACTGTTAGAGCTGCACTCAAAGGCATGTTAACTCCACTTGGAAGTGGAGAGCACTTACTGAGGAACCCCTAAAGAAGTTGAGCACAGTCTTAGGAAACCCCATTGCTATGGAAAGAAGATGAAGAGTTGGTAACTCTTTCCATAAAGTTCCCCTATCCAGGAAGTCTTCCTGGATTAAGCTTTACATTCTCAGGTTGGCTTGGACCTTCTCAATCCTCTCATGCTTTGGTGAGTTTTTCTTCTACCCTAAACACATTCACTTTGGTGACACATACCTTTTGTAGCTCCTTTCAGATTAGAGGCCCTCTTAGGTTAGATTTTGGACTCCTGAGAAGTTATCTTCCCGAGAGAGGCTCTTAAGAGACGTTCCGTTTTCTGTACATTTGTGCAGCAATGGCCATCTGTAAAACACTGTGCTTTGTTATGTGAGGGATTCCAAGAGGAAGAAAGTCTGACCTGGGACCTTGAGAAGCCTGCAGATGAATAGTGGGCGGTATTAATTCTAGTTCAAGGCATAAAATAAGTGCATGAGAGAACGTTAGCCAAGGGCCCTGGGGATTTAGAAGGAGACAGCACATCTGATTGAGGAGATCAGGAATAATAGCAGGAAGGAAGGAAGGTGCGTTTGCTGTGAATCTTGTGGAGGTGAGCCAAGTCCGTGTCTGGAAGGCATTGGCACATTTGTGGAATAGCAGGTTGGTTCAGGTAAAGAACGTGAGATGGTGGCAGGTGTAAGCATCTGAGGCTGTGGAGAGGAGACAGGGTGTCTGGGGTGGATGCAGAAGGGGTACATCTCTAGACCTGCACCCCCCACCTCCAGAATGTTTAAATGAGGTGACCGTGTGTGGGATTTCCACTTGAGTCTCTCTTGAGCCGATCACTCAGTTCTTTTAGAAGCCCCTTCCCTTTCTTTTCCTAGTGAATGCACGATTTGTCCTAGTAAGGAAACGACTAGAAAGGAGACTGGGGCCTGAGGGTCCTGGCTGCACAGAAGTGAGCTGTGATCAGAGCAGTGCTTCAGGAAGACTCATTTGTAGGAATGAATCGATGTGGGAGGCAGGAAGGAGACTCCTGCTGTTGTCAAAGTGGGAGGAGAGAAAGCCTTGACATCCCTAATCTGGAGGATGTAACACTGAGGGGCATGGGGAATAGCTCTGAGGTTTCAGGCCTGGAAAGTGGAGAGAATGGTGATGCCATGAACAGAAACATGGAAGAAATGGGTATGAGCCTGACTTGAAGTGGAGGATCATGGGTTTGCTTTGGGCTGTATTGAATTGCCATAGATAAAGATTTGGGTGTTGTTTGAAGAAGTAAACTTTCAAATCGTGAGAGTAGATGCCAATAGAAAAAGGGAAGGGCCCAAGACCAAAACCTAGGGATTTTTCCTTTGGGGGATTGTGGAAGGGATGGAGAAGCATAGTCAGAGGAGTGCAAATGAGCAAGGGAGGGCAGGGGTACAGGAGCTAAGGGACCCTGGACCATCCAGGAGAGGAAATAGTCTAGGGATTTGGATACCAGGATAGCCTGGCACATGGTGGGCTCTCAAGAAAGGCTTTTGAGAGAGACATAAGATGATAGAGATTTGGTGATTAAGTGGTCCCTAATGAGGACACTTTCAGTGGAAAGTAGCCACATGTAGATGCTATGGAATAAGGAGATGGTGAGGAAAGGGAGCTAGGTGGGTAGACTGCTCCCGACAGTGGTTTGATGGAGAAGGGAAAAGGACAGGTAGAAGCTTAGAGGGTAGCACCATATTGGGAAACTTTCTTTTTAAGATAGGAGAGACTTGGGGTACTTGGCTGGCTCAGTTGGTAGAGCATGCAACTCTTGTTCTGAGGGTCATGAGGTCGAGTCCCACGTCGGGCCTAGAGTTTACTTAAAAAAAAAAAAAAAAGAGAGAGAGACTTGTAATCAAGAGAAAGCTGTGGAAGGGGTAGATAGAAAGGAGAGACTGGGGATAGCTGATGGAGTAGGACTCTGGATGCATGGGAGGCCACGCTCATTAGCCTGGCAAAGAGGAGAAGCTGGGGGAGAAAGCAAGCCAGGCTGAGATGGACAGAGGTCACATGAGACAGCCTAAGTCTTCTTAGTAACATATGAAGTGAGGTCACCTGCTCAGAGGGAGGAAGTGTCAATCAGGCTTGTGGATTTGAGGACAGTGACTGAAGATTGGAATGCTTCTGTAACGGAAGAAGCAGGGGATCAGTCCGGGATCTAGAGTGCTAGTGGCAGTAACTGGGCAGCACTGGGGGGAAGACTAAGGCTCTGCGTGTCAGGGGTGGTAGCATCCCAGGAGCTACTGATTTTGCGCTTCAGGCCTGGCAGGAAAGCAGGGAAAGCCAGTGGAGGTGAGAGAGGCCTAGAAGTCACGAGCAGAAAAAAATATTGCCTATAGAAGGAACAAGTGAGTAGAAAAGGAGGACCTATGCAGGTATGCTGCGGGATCACTTGTTTTCTCACCTTCTTCTCTTTTTGTACAATATTTACTCTCTCTCCCTACAACCCCAGACTCGTGCTTCTTATGATTTGTAACTAGTGTCTCACTTCTATTTGAGCTTGTTTATTCTACAACGAAGGAGAAAAAAGTAATGGAACCTGGTTCTAGAATGTATTGACATCGTGTTAAGCATTGTACATACATTATCTTATTTACTGCTCATAAAAACCCTCTGAGTTTATTTTTTTTTTTTAATGTTTATTTATTTTTGAGACAGAGAGAGACAGAGCATGAACGGGGCAGGGGCAGAGAGAGAGGGAGACACAGAACCGGAAGCAGGCTCCAGGCTCTGAGCCATCAGCCCAGAGCCGGATGCGGGGCTCAAACTCACGGACCGTGAGATTGTGACCTGAGCTGAAGTCGGACGCTTAACCGACTGAGCCACCCAGGTGCCCCATAAACCCTCTGAGTTTAAATAATAAGCTTTTAGTATTATTTTGTTAAAAACAGAGAGAGATTAAATAACTTGTTCCAGGTTACATGGTTAGTGAATGATGTCGTCAAGTGTAGGACCCAGGCAGGTTAACTTGGGCATTTAACCACTTTTCTAAACTACCTCCCTTCCAAGACTTGCTGCGGTTGTCAGAGTGACTGTATTGCTTTTTTCCAATTGCTCAAATTGTCATAACAACGACTAGCATCTGTGTTGACCTTTATGGTTTGCAAATCAGGTTCATGCAAGTTACTTCCTTTGATCTTAACACTCCTGTGAGGCTTGCAGCCACTGTAGGGTGAAGGAGTCCGTCAACTCCAAGGTCTCTATACATCTTTAGTCCTGGAAGTCTTTGAAGTTTTGCCACTAGCGTTGTGACCAGGCCAGAGAACTATGATTTTCTTTCTCTCTTAAATATGCTCAATTCCTTTTACTAATGGCATTCTCTGGGGTGCCTGGCTGGCTCAGTCAGAGGAGCGTGAGACTCTTGATCTTGGGATTGTGAGTTTGAGCCCCGTGTAGGGTATAGAGATTACCAAAAATAAATAAATAAAAACCTAAAAAAAAAAGAAAAAGGCATTCTTTGCACAGACCTTCTTCTTTGTTCTAGGTCATAGAACTCTGTATGTGGGGGTTCGGATGCCTCTGGGCCGACAGAGCCATCGTCATCACCGAACCCATGGCCAGAAGCACCGGAGACGTGGGCGGGGCAAAGGAGCCAGCCAGGGGGAGGAAGGCCCAGAGGCCCTGGCCCACGGTAACACTCTCGGGACAGAGGGTGGGTGTCCATGGCTGGGACCTCGGTGAGGCTGAGGGAATGTGTGATGGACGTCAAGTAGGTGGTCTTGCTTCTCTAATCCTTTTGTAGAGTTTTCAGAGCTTGCTTCCAAGAAGAAATGCCTCTAAGAATCAAAAATACCTTCCTGAAAAATTCATAGTTCAGGTCCCCCCAAATCAATGACTATATAGATGAAATCATTTGCCGGAAAATTATCCATGTTTTTTGATCAAATTAATCAGATTTCCAGTTTGTTGTGGGTTTTCTTCAAGTGGTCTTAGCTCATAATTTTTCCCTCCCTTCAACTGCTTGCATAGAATAGCATTTTGGGGGTGAGGGGTGGTAGGTGGTAAAGAAATGTTTTTGATCTACATTCAGAATTGTCTTCTCTATGTTCCTGAAGTTATAAGGCCCCCAGATGTGCTAAGTATAGCAGAATGCTATTTCTGCTCTAAGTTGAGGCTGGGAGCAGACCTTTCTCTGTGGTTGATTTTCCAGACACACCATCTCAGCGTGTTCAGTTCATTCTGGGCACTGAGGAAGATGAAGAGCATGTACCTCACGAGCTGTTCACAGAGCTGGATGAGATCTGTATGAAAGAGGGAGAAGATGCTGAATGGAAGGAGACAGCCAGGTAAGGCCCTAAAATAACCTGGGTCAAGATTTGCTTGGGTAGACCAACTTGGACCTTTCAGCAAGTGACAGGTCTGCTTTTCGTTTATTTCTTCATGGGAGAAGTAATGATTGACATGGGGATTAATGTTCCAGAGTCTTCTATGCGAAGTCTTGATGTCGGCCTCTTTGTGATGTCTCTGGTGACGTCTGTACCAATTGACCTTGAGCCTGGGATTGGTGGCAGAAACAACAGAACCTTTAGGGAGTCCTCAAACTTATTTAGGGCCCAGAGTTGTTCCTGGGCTATCTTGATATTATAGGTCTAGCTTAGAAGATGTTTCATGGGACCGCCTTGGTTTGGACCCAGCCCAGAAAATATAGCATAGGTGAAGACTTTTCTGCAGGTGAACCATAGAATTTTAATTCGTTTGGGTTTTAATTTACTGGGAGTTTCAGAATTTTTGAGACAGCCCAACCTCACGGAGACCCCTGGGGTTATAGCTAACCTGACAGTAGGCTTCTGGGGGTAGCTGCAGAGTGACCAGGCTTGCTTGAGGCTCAAACCCCAAAAGAGCCCTCCGATTAACCAGGGCCATGTCTGGGGCTCCTCTGTAATTGACCAGTGAGCCTCACGGACAATACAAAGCCAGCATGCCTGAGCCTCAGGGAAGAAGGCAAATTGGGTAACTAGCAAAGTGTGGCTCTAGCTCTTATTGGAACAGCTCTTCCTGGAACCCTGCTATATCCTTGGACGTTTGCCATGGCTGGAGAGGATTAGACAAGCCAATCAACCTGATACCAAGTGAAAAGGCAATTCGTCTTGTTATTCTGTCTTTGCCAACTTCTAAAGGTCACACAGAGCTTTTTAAAAAGAAAAATATGATCATTTTATTAATATACCGAAATGATACCGATGAGATCTATCTTTTTTTTTTTTTAATGTTTATTTTTGAGAGA
This sequence comes from Panthera uncia, assembly GCF_023721935.1. Taxonomy (NCBI): domain Eukaryota; kingdom Metazoa; phylum Chordata; class Mammalia; order Carnivora; family Felidae; genus Panthera; species Panthera uncia. The sequence continues at coordinate 75,903,056 of NC_064809.1, forward strand.
CAGAGAGAGACAGACCACAAGCAGGGGAGGGGCAGAGAGAGAGGGAGACACAGAATCCCAAGCAGGCTCCAGGCCCTGAGCTGTCAGCACAGAGCTCAATGCGGGGTCTCAAACCCACGAACCACAAGATCATGACCTGAGCTGAAGTCGGACACTTAACTGACCGAACCACCCAGGCGCCCTGAGATCTATCTGTTACACAAGTAATATGTGCTCATTATACAAAATTGGAAAATAAAGATAAGCAAAAAGGAGAAGATGAAAATTATGTATAATTTTACTACCCCAGGTATTATGAGGGATACAGCATTTGGTGTCTTATACATGTGTGTTTGTATTTTTAAATCTTTCTTTAAATAGAAATGGGATCAAACTGTACTCAATTTTGCACTGTTTTATAACCTGCTTTTTTTTCACTTACCAATGTACCCTGAACATATAGATTAAATTACAACGTTCAGTATGATTATTCAGATGTCTTTCTTTGTGGCTTACATTAAAAATTCTCTCGTAAGGGGCGCCCGGGTGGCTCAGTTAGTTAAGCGTCTGACTCTTGATTTTAGCTCAGGTCATGATCTTACGGTTCGTGAGTTTGAGCCCCGCATCGGGCTCCACGCTGACAGCTCAGAGCTTGGAGCCTGATTAGGATTCTGTCTCCCTCTCTCTCTTCCCCTCCCCTGCTTGCTCTCTGTCTGTCCCTCTCTCAAAACAAACAAATAAACATTAAAAAAAATTAAAAGAAAATTCTCTTGTGAAAATCCTTCATTTTCTACCTCTGGCATCTAGTTGTTTGTCACGCTTTCAGGTGGCTGAAGTTTGAAGAAGATGTCGAGGATGGGGGAGAGCGCTGGAGCAAGCCTTATGTGGCAACCCTTTCACTGCATAGTCTCTTTGAGCTAAGGAGCTGCCTTATAAATGGAACAGTCCTTCTGGATATGCGTGCAAATAGCATAGAAGAAATTTCAGGTAAGCGTAGGTGAGAGAAAACAGAGGAATGTTTGTTTAAATTAAGAAGTGTGGTGTGGAGGGGTGTCCGGGTGGCTCAGTCAGCTAAGTGTCCGACTTCAGCTCAGGTCATGATCTCGGGGTCCATGAGTTCGAGCCCTGTGTTGGGCTCTGTGCTGACCGCTCAGAGCCTGGAGCCTGCTTCGGATTCTGTGTCTCCCTCTCTCTCTGCCCCTCCCCTGCTCACCCCCTCTCTCTCTTTCTCTTTTAAAAAAACGAATAATCATTAAAAAAAAGAAGTGTGGAGGAAAGAATAAAGTAGCTTTGTGTCATTATGCCAGTCACTGAACCTTCTCGACCTCAATGTCTTTAGCTGTGGGATGGGTTTTTAATTTAATTTTGTTATTTTTTTAAACTTATTTATTTTGAGAGGGGGGGGAGGGAAAGAGAGAGAAAGAGAGAGAGAGAGAGAGAGAGAGAGAGAGAGAGAGAGAGAACAGCAGGCTCTGTGTTGTCAGCGTGGAGCTCAATGCGGAGCTTGATCCCATGACCCTGGGATCCTGACTTACGCCGAAATCAAGAGTTGGGATGCTCAACCGACTGAGCCACCCAGGTGCCCTGTGGGATGGGTTTTAAACTAAGAAACCACTCTACCTATTTCACAGCCTATTTCAAATGACAGGGTGTTCGGTGCCTATTCATTTAGCACACATTTATTTTGTATCTATTTACACTTGGTAATATGCTAGGCACAGGGAAATAAGATATAGTTCCTACTCTCAAGGGACTCACCTTCTAACGGGGGAAATTACCGTGGAACAATTTAAGTAAGTGCAACAACAGAGATATGTCTTGGTAATAATTAGAGGAAGGGGCAACTGGGAGTTGTGCAGAGAAAAAGGTGTTAAGGAAAGATTTGTAAACATGGCAGCTAGGGAAGACATGTAAGAAACTGAGCCACAGTACCCCCATTTTTTCAGCAAGATGTAATGGGAGATGTCTGATGAGGTTTCCTGATGTTGAGTGTTGTTACCATGTTTTAGGAATGGCGTTTGGGAAACACCTGGGTGCATGTGAAGGTTTTTCCCTCAGCTTGGCTCTGTTTGGCTAGACAGTGAAATAAAGTTTTCTTCAAGCTTTTCTGCAAGTGTACCAAGAGATTCTGCCTCTCTGGGATCACTTGGGGAAACAGGGGAGGGGTCAGCACTGATGAGACCCTGTGTCCCCTCTGAAGGCTCTAGGGGAAAGTTATTCCTTGCTTCTTCCAGCTTCTAGTGGCTCAAGGTGTTCCTTCTCAGGAATGCGTAACTCCAGTCTGCCTCTGTCTTCGCATGGACTTCTCATTTGTGTCTCTCTTGTGAGAATATTTGTCAATATCATCCACGATGATCTTGAGATCCTTAACTTAGTTACATGCGCAAAGACCCTTTTTACAAATAAGATCACAGTCACAGGTTCTGGGCGATTAGTACATAGAAGTCTCGAGGGGGCCACCATTCAGCTCGTTACAAAAGCTAAGAAGGGAGAGAGTTTCAACTCCTCAGTGTCAAATGCTGCAGAGAGGTCACATAAACATCCACTGAATTTAGCAACTGGAAGGCCATTGATTTTATCAAAAGCAATTTCATTGAGAGAGCCAAATTGCAGGGGACTGAGAAATTTTTGAGAACTTTATTTTGTGATTTAAATTTTATTTTTTTAAGATTTTAAAATTTATTTTTATTATTTTTTACGTTTATTTATTTTTGAGAGAGAGAGAGAAAATGTGCACGTGCATGTGCTCACAAGCATGTGGGGGAGGGGTAGAGAGAGCGGGAGTGGGCAGAGGATCCCAAGTAAGCTCTGTTCTGCCAGAGCAGAGCCTGATAGGGGACTCCAACTCACGAACCGTGAGATCATGACCTGAGCTGAAGTTGGACGCTAACAACCTTAGCCACCCAGGTACCCCTCTTTTGAAAACTGTAAATGATAGGAGAGAGAGAAAGAGAGTGAGACAGACAGAGTGCCAGAGTTAAAGGAGGGTCTGGGTTGGACATTCTTCTTCTTTTAAATTTTTTTTCAAGATGAAGGATCTTGGGACACCTGGCTGGCTCAGTCAGTGGGGCGTGTGAACTCTTATTTCGGGGTTGTGGGTTCAAGTCCCACGTCGGGTGTAGAGATTACTTAAAAATAAAATCTTAAAAAAAAAAAAGATGAAAGATCCTGAAGCATGTTTATAATATGGGAGCAATAAACCCATCTATATAAAGGTTAAATATAGAGAAACCATGGATCTTCAGCTTGAATATTCAAGATAGATTTTCTTCTAGACTTGGATAGTCATGGATGGAGTTGGGGTTGAGAATAGGTTGAAGTTTTGGGGAGGCTTGGGGATAGGGATGTAGGACTGAAGTGTAATTGCTATAGTTGTTTACATTAGGTACCTGATGTATTCATGTTGGTGATAAGGATAGGTAAACCGTATCAAGTATTTACTGATACGGCACTCTGTATTTATTTTCTCATTAATTTTCTGTAACAACTTTTGAAGATGGTTAATAATATTAGCGCCATATTACAGATGAGGAAACTGAGGTACGGAAAGGTTATGTAACTTGCCCAAGATCACACAGAAAGTGATAGAAGTGGGACAGAATGTGGGCCTCTAGAACTCATACTCATTATTGGGATTTTTTAACCCCCCTCAACTGTGCTGGTCTGACAGGTTAAAGGTTGAAGGTAAGGTTGCCTGGGGCACTTAGTTAACTGAATCATACACGTCGGTTCCACCTTCAAATTGTCATTTGGAGCGTTCTACAGTTGTCGTTCCTCTTGACGAGTATAGCGATGTTGAAATGTTGGAGGAAGGGAATATAGAGGAACTTTGGCAGATAACAGAACAAAGTGGGTAACGGTGTGGGCTTTTGAGTCAGATAGTCTTGGGATTGAATCCCAGCTCTGCGACTTACTAGATGTGAGATCTTGGGAAATTTTGTAACGTTTGGGCCTCAGTTTTCTGGATCTGTACAAATTGTTACAATACCACCTCCTTCTCAGAGGTTTCATTAGGATTTGATTGGATAATCTGTGTAAAGTTCATAGCATAGCTCTGGCACCTATTAAATGCTTGATTGTTTCTAATAATAATGATCTGTTATATGCATAAAGTATAACTTGTCACAGCTGCTGTCGTCAAATAGATCTTTCAGGCCCTGAGGTATGATTGTACCTTATACTTTAATGACCCTCGTGGAACTGTTTCTCCCACTCCTCGCCCCTCACCCCTCATACCACCCAACGCGGGCCTCTTTGAGTTCACTGACTGTCAGTTTGAGTGTTCATGTTAGCACCTGCTTTCCAGACCTGATCCTGGACCAGCAAGAACTGTTCAGTGACCTGAATGACAGCATGAGGGTTAAAGTACGGGAAGCCCTTCTCAAAAAGCATCATCATCAGAATGAAAAAAAGAGAAATAACCTCATTCCCATTGTTCGCTCCTTCGCTGAGGTTGGCAAGAAGCAGTCAGATCCACATTCGATGGATAAAAATGGTAAGATTATTAGGAGTGACTGTTCTTTTATTAATAAGACACTTAGGAACTAGTTGAAGATGCTGAGTTACCAGAGGGTACAGGCTATATTTGTCTAATATGTTTCCATGCTCACTTACACACAATATGGTTTGGTTACTGGCAAGATGGGGGGCTGGGACTGATGACCATCTATCTCTGTGGCACTAGGGATGTTGCCTCAGATTGATCTTAGATTAGGGACACAACATACAGTAGTATAGGCTCTTGAGTCCGATTTCGAGGCTTGAGATTCAGGCTCCACTATTTGCAAAGTGTGTGACCTCGGGCAGCCTCCTAAACCTCTTAAAGTCTCACTTTCTCCTCTGTGAAATAAGGATGATAATAGCATCTGCCCCATCAGTTTAATGTGAGGTTTTGATACGTGATTCTACGTAAATCCCTTAATCAGGTGCGTGACAGGTTGTAGACATTCCATGAATCTCAGCTGCTGTTTGGTTTCCTTTTCTGTGGCCAGGCAATGTCTAATCTCTATGTCTCCCTGTCCCCACATTTACTGAATCACAACGTGCAGGGGATATGCCTGGGAATCTACGTATTTGAAACGTTATCCAAAGGAGTCTCTGATATGCACTCCTGGTTAAGAATTCCTGCTTTAATAGAGGAAGAAAAGAGGACCACAAATATGTTCAGGAAGAAGGTGCGGAAGTAGTAAGACTTCGGCCCTCCCTTTACTAGTCCGTAAGGAGACATGTATGTGTGGGTCTTATCTGCACAGTCTTCTTAGCTCTTCTCCATGGGCCTTGCAGGACAGAGAGCCATAGCCAACGGGTGACGGATGGGGTGTGTCAAAGGGGGGAAAGGGCAGAGGCTCAGAGGATTCTGTCTTCTCTGAATAGGTCAAACTGTGTCTCCTCAGTCTGCTCCAACTACGAGTCTTGAAGTAAAAAATGGCGTGAATTGTGAACACAGTCCCGTGGATTTAAGCAAGGTGAGCAGAGACACGGGAGCTTGGCTTGTAGGCCTAAGAGTATTCCTAGTGGAACCGAGAGTCCAATCGCTGGAAGCCGGGTAAGCTTTGGTAGTTCAACACCTTTTGTCTAAGACCAGAACCCTTTCTGCAGAAAAGGAGGCCCCTCTGCCTGGGTCTTCTCCCTTTCACTCCAGCCTGCATGGGGCGGACTCAAGTTTATTCCACCAGGTTCAATGCTAGAACTGAGAGGAGCCCCTGATAAGCCTCCCTGACACAGACCTCCTGGTTTTTCCAAAGTTGTTTTTGGTGCTTACTCTTCAGCAGCCCCTTCTCACCTCCCAGGGTTTTGCGGAAACAATATTTTTGCTCTTGTCTCCTAAAACTACTTTGTGGTCGAGGCTCTTCTTGGGGACTGTGACTTGGGCATCCTAAGATTTCTGCAGTAGCAGTGCCTCGCTGCAGCTTCTGGCTCAAGCCTCGATCTCCCTGCCTCCAGCCTCTCATTGCCCTGATCTGTCCTCGACACTAGCCAGAACACAGATGGGGTCGCGTCACTTCTCTGCTGGGAAGTCTCCCTGTTTTATTTAGAAAAGCTGAAACCTCTGACAAAGCAGTCAAGTGTTTTAAAATGGAAAAAATTTGACCGAGAGCTTCAAAAACAGTCGGTGAGAAAGCGTGGTGTAATGAAATTCAAATCAGAGGACCTGGATTTAAATTCTCTCTCTTAAAGGCTCCACTGGGCAAGTCAACTTCACCTCTCTGGGTTTCAATCATTTCGTTTTTTTTGTAAATAAAAAATGAGGCTAATAAGACCTATTTTATCCACTTTACAGAGGTATTGCAAGGGTCAAATGAAAGGGTGTGAGCAAACATTTGTTAAATCATGAGACAACAGGTGAATGTAAGGTAAGGGAGGGTAAGGGTTGATGTGTGAGGTGACAGCTCCTAGGTTGTCAGAAGGTTCTTTTGGACTTTCAGGTGGATCTTCATTTCATGAAAAAAATTCCCACTGGGGCCGAGGCCTCAAATGTCCTGGTTGGTGAGGTGGATTCTCTGGACCGCCCCATCGTTGCCTTTGTAAGGCTCTCTCCAGCCGTTCTTCTCTCGGGTCTGACAGAAGTGCCCATCCCAACAAGGTAAAGACAAGGGCAGCAAAACTCAGTGCATCCTGTCTAAAGCACAGATTTGTGTGAGCTCTGGTAGAAGAAACCAGCTAGTGCCAAAATTTGGGATTAACTGGGGAATGCTGTTTAAAATTCAGCAGCGATCTCACTGTGGGTATGTTGGATTAACCTCCACGCAGAAGAATTCTAAGACTTTTAAGGCTATGACTTTTAAGTAACTATAGCCTTGGGAGTGGAGAACTGAAGAGCATCCCAAGGGCGTATCACAGGCTAATCACTTGTTATGGTGGGAAGCCTGAGTCTTACCCTCTCAGTTCCACAGAGCCGTGTCTCAGGGAAATATGTCTGAGCAAAAGTACTGATGTCTCTTTCCATGGTTCTGGCAGGATTTGTATGGTTTGCAAATATGTCCACATTTGTTCCAAAGGCTATTCGTGCACTCTGAAGGTGGTGATTCAGGTGATTCAGAGCCCCATTAATTACAGAGTATTCAGATGTCCAGAACACAATTTCGACTCCTCTACAGGGCTTGATCATGTCAACTTCCTTATCCCTCTCCTCTCCCCATCATTTGCTTATTAGAGCAATGAATGAGATTCAGAAAACCTTGAATTTGCACAACAATGGCATGTTTTAAAAAAAAGAATTAAAAAAAAAGAATTTTTTTTTTCCTATAGCAAGGAATTGTGTCTATGGAAACCCTAACAATTATAACCACATTATTGAATGGAGTCATACAAATACGTCCAATGCTCAGAGTGGAGCTGTTAGGTCAAGGCCACTTATATTGCTCCATCATTAGTCTGTCTCCTTTTATTGAAGTTACTACAGTGATTTCTGGTTGATAGGAGAGAGAAATGTTTCGTTATTTGGAGAGGAATAAGATGCCACTTCTTTATGTCTGCTTACATAGTTTATAATTTCATCCTCTGTGTGTGTTGCCAGATTTTTGTTTATCCTATTGGGTCCAGTAGGGAAAGGTCAGCAGTACCATGAGATTGGCAGATCCATGGCCACCATCATGACAGATGAGGTATGTACCATTCTGCTTTTCGTTCATGCTGTAAATATGTATTGAGTATTTACTCTGTGCTAGACCCTGAGTTATCTGTTGGGGATAAAATAATCACCCTTGCAGTGTCTTCTGGGGAGCAGGTCAGGTCACGTCTCTGAATGCTTTTTGTGGGAAGACCAAACCTTCTGGGGTTATTTCTTCCTATATCATCTCTCCCAAGGATGCAGAGAAATCTTTTTCTGGGAAAATTATCCTTGGCTCTTAGGATGCCTAGAGAGAAAGGTGTTAAGGCTGACAACCTTCTAGAGAGGATGGCTAATTGCATACATAAAAGCTATTTACATAAAGAACCCTCACTCTTATTCCACGTGAGGGTCAGGGGTATGAGCTAGGGTACTGAGATGTGAATGTCCCAAACAACCAGACATTGTGGCTGCCATGGTGCTGAATCCCCACTACATGCCCTAGTGAGGACTGTACTGCTCTTGTAAGCTGCAGGGTAGGGTTTTTAAGGCATATGTGTTAGCAGGCGATGGGGTGTTAGGTGTTAGAGGGAGATGGGGGTTGTGTTTTGTCATCTGTCTTTGATTGGGAAGCTTATTTCATGGGGGACCTTCATTAGGAATTTCATCCACTTTTTCCAACCATTATGATAGGAAAATTTTCCCATGTATCTTGCCTTTTGTCCCATTCTTTGGGGGTATAACAATTATACAACTTTAGAGTCTCATCTTTTCTTGTACTAGCATACAGATATCTAGTTCTTTTTTGACCCATCTCATCTTTAGTTTCATTTTTTTATGCTTTTATCCTTGCACTTTTTTAAATGCTGAAGTTTTCCACATTGTCATGTCATTCCCCATGACAGAGATAAAAATCATGAGGTTGTATCTGTCCTTCACCACATTCATTGGTGATTGTTGTTGTTGTTTTTAAGTTTATTTATTTATTTTGAGAGCAAGAGCATGAGTTGGGGAGGGGGAGAGGAGAGGGAAAGAGGGAATCCCATGCAGGCTCTGTGCTGTTAGCGTGGAGGCTGATGCAAGGGCTCGAACTCATGAACTGTGAGATCATGACCTGAGCCAAAATCAAGAGTTGGACGCTCAACTGCACAACCGACTGAGCCACCCAGGTGCCCTTCATTGGGGATTGTTTTAAGTAAAGTTATTTTCAACTTTCCTAAGGGTTTTTTCTTCTCTGTAGATTTTTCATGATGTGGCGTATAAGGCAAAAGAGCGAGACGATCTCCTGGCGGGGATTGATGAGTTCCTAGACCAGGTTACAGTGCTCCCTCCAGGGGAGTGGGACCCCTCCATTAGAATCGAGCCACCCAAAAATGTCCCTTCCCAGGTAATGTATGCACATTAGCCAATGGTGGCTTAAGTGTCACTTACTGAGTACCCACCATGGACAAAGCAAAGACCATGTGGGTAAATACTAAATAACTCAAGCTATAGCCCTGTTTTGGGCACGTAGAATGAACAGAGCAGTTATAAAAAATGAGTATACAGTAACATAGATTGGCTCAGGTGTGATGCGATCAGTCAGGATTACTCTAGGATAATTTTAAAGCCAGCTTTTGGAGGTTTGATGTGGGATGGGATAGGAGAGGAAAGCACATTTCTTGGGAGTATGTTGTGAATGAAGCCATGCGATGAAAAGAGCAAGTTGTATAGAGAGAACAGGTGGAATCCCGCATACTTTGGGACAGATCAAAGGTGGCCAAGGAGCCCTTGTACACGAGACACCAGGCCTGGTGCTTTACAGATGCGAACTCAGCCCTCCCGGCAACATCCCCACGCAGGCATTTTTATCCTTAATATTACAAATAAATAAAACTATCTTCAATGAAACTATCTTCAGAGTTTTAAGGTGAAGTGAGATTATACAGAGGCAGATTTGAAACTGGAACTTAGGTCCCACCTGATGTCCAGGCCTCCATATTTCTGTCTCTGAGCAATGCAGGGTTAGGAGTTAGGCACTAGTAGAGAGGGCGAGAAATTATATGTTGTTATTGTTTTTCAGGAAAGTCAATAAACTGCCCCAAATCAGTAAATGCATTTGAAAACTACAAACACATGGGTATTTGGGGGCTGTTTTTGGATGATCTCATTATCACTCCCCGCTGTTAACAGGAAGGACAGGATAGATGGCTGACTTTACTAATTTTGTGTTCCTCTGTTGAAAGGAGAAGCGGAAAATGCCTGGAGTTCCAAATGGAAATGTTTGCCATATAGAACCGGAACCACATGGGGGCCACAGCGGGCCAGAACTTCAGCGCACCGGGCGGTAAGTTCTGAGATGTTTCACAGCTCATGCTGCTTACTGGGCTGAAGTTGTGTAAAGGAATGAGTCATAGTCTTCACTTTCAGCCTTCTTCTCTCTAGTATTTTGGCTGGGAATGACTTTTCAAATGGAACCACTGACTGTAATAAGTATTGTGAATTTATCAGATCTTGTATTTATTCATTCAAGTTTCTCAAACCACTGACCACAGTCTGTCTCACCTCCAGTCCTTTCTACATGTTGTTCCTTCTGATTTGAACACTCGTCCCCTCCCTCATCTCCTGGCTAACTGCTATTTACCTTTTTGTCTCAGCTTAGGGGTCACTTCCTTTGAGAAGCCTTCTAACACTCTCTCTAGATGAGGTTAGGTATTCCTACTGTGTGGTGTCACAACTTTGAGCTTTGTCCCTCACCTGTCTGCCACCTTCCTCCTACCCCTTGGTTTACAGCCCTTCCCATACTTTATTATTATTGCTTCATTTGTTATTATTATTGCTTCAATAGCATTATTGCTATTATTGCTTCCCATACTTTATGATTATTGCTTCATTGTTCATTATTGCTTCATTATTGCTTCATTCCTTCCTGCTAGAATGTTTGCTCCGTAAGGGCAGGGTGCCCATTATAATCCTAGCACCCAGCATGGTGCCCTGCACAGAGTGGGCACTGAGTATCTGATGAACAAATGAATGAATACTTTTAGAGTGATCCCTGTTCTGTAGCATGAGTGGACTAAATATAGATAAATATTTAGTGGTTATTTATTTATTTATTTATTTTTAATGTTTATTTTTGAGAGAGAGGCAGAGAGAGAGAGAGAGAGAGAGAGAAAGAGAGCATGAGTGGGGAAAGGTAGAGAGAGAGGGAAACACAGAATCCAAAGCAGGTTCCAGGCTCCGAGCTGTCAGCACAGAGCCCGATGTGGGGCTTGAACTCACGAGCCATGAGATCATAACCTGAGCCAAAGTCGGATGCTTAACCGACTGAGCCACCCAGGTGCCCCTTGAGTGATTATTTTAAGTAAAGAAACTCCCTTAGGGTAGGAAAATAAGTAGTATTTTAGGGGTGTGGGTGTGTCTCAGTATAGTCCATCTACTCTTCTAGGCCCAGACTCTAAAGACAGATGTCCAAGGAGGAGGTTCTCTATGGAAGTTTAGGGAAGCAGGTTCCCAGACTAACTTTGATTTGCCAGGTAAGAAGGTGGTGAAAGAGGATGGTGTTTTGGGTTGGAGTGACATCTAGGGTTTCCCCAGGTGGTGGGAGATGGTTGAGACCATAGTTCTGGTTCCATAAGTTGTACTTGTTTCTGAGGATCTGCTGGGTGGAGAGTCTCAGGACAGGACTCAGATCATGGAGTGAAGCTTTGTAACGTCCTCTACTTCCTAGCTTTCACCTTAGTTTTTTTCTTCTTTGCTTGAAGTTGCTTTCCTTATTTTTCTATCCTCAGTACCCAGTGGAAACTCAGGGTTTTCTAGGATTGTAGACAGTCATCTATTTTTCTACTCTTAGAAATTCAGGGAGAAGCTAGGAAAGGGGGCTTAGAAGCAGGAGAGATGGCACTTAGCTAGCAGTGTCCAGAATGGGGGTGTGTTTCCTGGCTGGAGGAATGTATTTGAGGGTGGGGAAAGATAATTGGGTTCTGGGGAGTGATCATGGAGGAACAGAATAGCTCTTTGATGGAAGGGATCACTGAAATGAGGGAGCAACCTCCAAGAGTAAATTTAACATTTTCTTTAAAGTTGGGAGAGGTCTGCATTGGGTGGGGAGGCCTGGTATTGAGAAGCAGTTCAAGGGAAGCATCTGTCCCTAGAATAGGTTCCAGGATTGAGACGGTCCTAGAGGAGGTGGTGTTTTTTAGGGAAAGGGTCTTGGGTGTTTGATGGTATTTCAGGGTGGTGATATATCTTTTGAATATAAATGGTGTTCACACCCTAGGACTTAGAGTTTGAAGGTAGTGGAAGTGAGGGCAACAGGGTTTCCTCCAAATGATTTGAGATTTCAGGTTTCTTTTGGTGTTAGAGGAGAATAAACTAAAGTCCCAGGCCTTTCGAGGGGGTCATTTAAAAAAAAAATTTTTTTTTAACGTTTATTTATTTTTGAGACAGAGAGAGACAGAGCATGAACGGGGAGGGTCAGAGAGAGGGAGACACAGAATCTGAAACAGGCTCCAGGCTCTGAGCTGTCAGCACAGAGCCCGACATGGGGCTCGAACTCATGGACCACGAGATCATGACCTGAGCCGAAGTCGGCCGCTTAACCGACTGAGCCACCCAGGCGCCCCTCGAGGGGGTCATTTATAATCCAGTCCACGTGGGAGTTTGGGAGACCATTAGATTAGATCTCAAGAATTGTTGATTCTCAGAAATGGTGCCTGACATCCCAAAAGAAGATCTCATGTGGCCAGGATCATCACATGCTTACTCACAGTGTCAAAGTACCTTTACTCACAAACTCATCTAGGGTTTGAGGAAGTTCTCCCTTCATGTCTTGTCAGGAAGTTAATGGAGTTGATAAAGCTGAAAGGAAGGGTTATCTAGGTTCAGGGCCTAGGGCTGCTTGGTATGGGAGATACCTCCTCTTCCTGAGTTCCCAAAATTTTCCTCAGAGCCCTTAGTAAAAGACCTCAAGACACATGGCCTTTCTCCTATTATAGCCTTGTAGGTCAGGTGACTTCATGCCTGCATCAGAGATTATGCTTCTGTGCCAACCCTTTTCTCTTTCCAAATCTCAAAGTTTGTAGGGAGTCAAAGCAAACCCTCCCCCATAGATGAACATCCTAGAACTTTCTGGACCCGCCTGGACTACACAGACAAAAAATAGTTCTTCATACCATTAGTTGTGTTTCTCTGAGGTGGAAAACCTGCCTTGTGTGTACAATGTTGCAAGGCCTGGGGCAAAACCTGGAGACTTAGGGGATGTTCTATTTGTTGGACGGGGAGGTATATGAAGATGGGGGCGTGTAGACTCTTAAGGCAGGAAAGGAGGCAAGTTGAAAACAGTCCTGTATTAACCTGAGGCCGGGCTGGAGCACAGTGTGTTGGACCTCCGTGATGCTGATGCATTCCCGTACATAACAAAGACAAAAGTCTGACTAGAGTGTTCCTAGGTCACAAGTGTCACCTCAGGGAAGAGAAGGGTTTTCCAAGAAAGGGCTTTTCCAAGGCATATTTATGTACCTCGTTGGGGATGCCGCTTTTGGGAAGGGTTAATGAAAAAAAGAACCAGGAGCTGCTATCTCGATGATTCCCCGCCCCCCCAACACACACACTTCAAACAGGTTTCTTCTAAAGCACACCAGACAAATGGATGGCTGGCCTGTCCTTAAAGCCCTCCAGAGAAGGTCTCCCTAAGTCAGTGCTCCAGAGCCTAGTGACCCTCTACACGGGTAAGTCCTTTCTTGCATCAAGCTGAAATTCGTATCCCTGTGTGCCTCCTACCCCCCAAAAAACTTGAACATCAAAGGTAGTGTTGAAAGGGAAAGGAAGTCTCAAATGTGGAGAGAAGCATCCATGCCTGATCTTTTGGTAGCTGTGCAATTATGGTCTGATTCTATGCATGAGTGAGGGATAAGGCTGACTCCATAAATAGTAGTCAGAAATCATTTTATTAATTTATAGTTACATTATCCATAAGAGCCTCAGATCTTTTCTTTCCCCTTTTAATCACTGTTAGGCATGCAGATGCCCCCCCTTTCTATGGCTTCTTATAAATCCATTTCGCATACATCTTTTGTCTGTGACTCACAGACGTTTCTCCCTGGAGGGGCCTCCTGCATCCAGGGGCTGAGCAATCGTGGCAGCATCTCAGGTTGCCAAGTGGGGTGAGGCTCATTATTACAGAAGGAGAGTCTTCTCCCAGAATAATACCCTTCAGAGGAAGGTCATCGGTGATTAAGAGGTGATATTCACATGGTACTAGTTCTGTCTTGGTAAAGACCCAGAAACACTTGTGTCTTGCCCCAGACCAATCAAAACTGCCTATCAGGTCCTATTTGCACAGAGGAGAAAGCAAGGCGTAGTGACACTTTATTACAAACTGGAGCCTTGGTTCCAAACTCTGAGGTGGAACTCTCACACTCTAGGTTAGACCCTATAGATAGCTCCTTACCTAAGCTAGGTTTGCCAGATAGACTAAAAACAAAACGAGCTTTGCCTCTCTTCTCTAAGCCAAGAACCAGATTGTGATGTTACCGCTATAAACTGACAACGGTGAATCCCAACTATACCCACCCAAACCAGAGGAAAAGAACAAATAGGTAGAATAGAACAGTGTCCGCCCTGTGTCTACGAACACACTCATTGCACCTGGCTAGGGAGAGAAAGCATTCAAATGGAAAGAGAGAGCTGCCTGGGCCTTTCCCCCTAGCGTACAGGCCCCAGGTCGCATGGTTCTCCTCCAGGCTCCCAGGCAGAGAGATGGAAAGAGCTGGCCAAGCCTCCTTTCATGAAAGAGTAGCTCATTTTTTGTTTTTGGCTTATTATAGAAAGTTTCAAACACATAAGAAGAGAGAACAGTATAATGAACCCCCATGTGCCCATCAACGGTGATTAACATTTTGCCAGTCATGTTTTGTCTATTTCTCCCCACGTAATTGTTTTATTTTTATGTTTTCTAGATTATTTTAAACCAAATCACTGGTATCATGTCATTTTACCTGTAACTACTTCAGTACGTATCTCTGTTTGATAAGGACATTTTAAATTTTTTTTTTTTTTTTTTTTTCAACATTTATTTATTTTTGGGACAGAGAGAGACAGAGCATGAACGGGGGAGGGGCAGAGAGAGAGGGAGACACAGAATCGGAAACAGGCTCCAGGCTCTGAGCCATCAGCCCAGAGCCTGACGCGGGGCTCGAACTCACGGAGTGCGAGATCGTGACCTGGCTGAAGTCGGACGCCCAACCGACCGCGCCACCCAGGCGCCCCTGATAAGGACATTTTAAAAAACAACGGTCATGCCATTATGAAATCTAACAAAATTAACAATAATTCTTTAAATTGTCTAATGCTCAGTTCACATTTAACTTTTTGTGATTGTCTTAGCCACATCTTTTTAGAGGTTTTTTTTTCTTCACATAGCATCCAGTCAGGGATTGCATTTGCTTATTATGATCCCATTCTGTACTAGCTCTCCTTCCTTTTTCTCTATGCCATTGGTTTGTAGAAGAGACCAGGTGATCTGTCCTGTAATGCTGAGTGGCATTTTTTGTGACTCCCCTATCAACTTTCACTCCGGTGCAAAGACCTCACTCTAGAAAAAGTGACCCAGTTTGAGAACACTCTTTCTTGGTGTGGGATATCTTGCTCTTGATCTGTCTCATCCTTGGGAACTGGAGAGGGGTCCAGAAGTCCTGCCACCACGTCCTGTGGACTCTACTTCCTGATTCAGCCCTTGAGTCCTTCCACTTCTCCTCCTCCCAATCCCCTGCCTCCAGTCTTGCCCCGCGTTCCATTCATTACACCCCCTCCAGAGTGATCCTTCCAGAATGCACGTTTAATTATGTTGTTCTCCTGTTTACAATCCTTCGGTGACTTGACATGCCATCAGGATAAAGTTCTAATTCCTTAAAACAGTTTGCAAAGCGCTCTGTGACTTGGCTTCTCCAGCTTCACCGTTCCTGTCTGCTGGTATTTGCCCCTCACACTGTCTTATCGAGCTGTGTCTGCGTTAGCACTTGGACCCCGCCATGCACTCTCACCTCCAGGTGTCACCCACGCTAGCCCCTCTGCCCCATCTGGCTAGCTCCTGATCGGTTCTCTGAGTCCCCGTTGAAATCTCCCTCCTGTTCTATGCTGCCGTGGCACCCTCACAGCACTGCCTATCGCCTGTGCTAGAGAAGGGCTGCGTTGTCTTGTTCCCTGCTGCATCTCCGGTCCCTGGCACAATATCTGCTAGTACTTGTCGACCACATGAACGAATTCTTATGCTAATTTCTCAACAGTAAGGTGGGTAGCTGTTCAGCGTAGGGAAGTGCATGTGATGGGGCTCTTTGGCTAGAATACATATATAATAAAACTAACGATTTTAATACCTTGAATGGATTTTGCACATTTCCTCCGAACAGCTCAGAATTTGCGATTTGAAGCGATTACTTAATTTCACGTTAATTTTTTTTGGAACTCTTTATTGAATGGGCAATATGCACTCCCAAAGCAATTCTCTTTATGCTCGGGATAATCATTCAAATTCATGCCCTTGTTTGCAAATGGAATGTGTGCTGACCCCGGAGAGATTTCTTGTACTGGGGCTCACATCGAAGCCAAAGCATGTCTACAGAGCACATTTGAAGTGGCTTTCAAATGTGCGCTGTTCAAATACTTCCGTGGAAGAGGGACCGCGTTAGAGGCCTGTTTGCCATGTTTCCACAGGCTGTTTGGGGGCTTGGTGTTGGACATCAAGCGGAAGGCCCCCTGGTACTGGAGCGACTACCGGGATGCACTCAGTTTACAGTGTTTGGCCTCCTTTCTGTTCCTGTACTGTGCCTGCATGTCACCTGTCATCACCTTTGGGGGATTGCTCGGAGAAGCCACTGAGGGACGCATAGTAAGGACTTTTTACCACTTCTCTTGGCCCCAACAGGAGTTAAAGCATTGTGCTGGCAGGGAAGTCTGCGGAGAGGAAAATCCCCCGGGCTAGGGCTGAGGAGATTGGATTCTTTCTACTGAATACTGCGGTCTTCTGATTTCATACCAAGCAACAACCTAGTTTTCCCTTTAGAACCGACTCTCGTCTGCTTGCACATCAATGTCACTAGTTGACTGCCCGGTTGAATTGCCTGGTGCTCAAAAGGGTGGAAAATGATAGATCAATGTCATTTGAAATTTAATGTGATTCTGAATGACGGCTCATCATACAAATGGTATCACTGTGCTTTCTGTGTATATTTAAGTACTGAATTGAGTCACTGAAGAACAGGACTTAGTTAAGGAATCCTATGTGGTTGGATTTGGGCACCTGGATTATCAAGATGGTATCCTTTACAGGAGTATTAGACCGTGTGTATACTTCACTCTTGCTAAAATGAAATACAAGCAAAAGGCTTGTCAGGGCACACACGAGAGCTAAGTCAGGAATGTGCATAAGCCCGCGCTACTGGTTACAGATGGGCTATGGACTCTGATGATTTTTTTTCCCCCCTCAGAGTGCAATTGAATCCTTGTTTGGAGCCTCCATGACTGGGATTGCCTATTCCTTGTTTGCGGGACAGGCTCTCACCATCCTGGGAAGTACTGGGCCAGTGCTTGTATTTGAAAAGATTTTGTTCAAATTCTGCAAGTAAGACATTTGGTTTTCTGAAAACTCTAACTGGATGTGTTATTGTGCCGTTAGGGTTGAATGCCAGGATCCTGGGCGAACATAATCAGGCAAATATTACTCTGGATTGTAAAAACCTAATGAAAGAACATCATTTGGTCTGTTGTCCTGCCCCCAGGTAGTACTGTATCTAAAATAGTAGATCTCCTAATCTTAAAGAGCTTTATTAATGTCCCTCAGCCATGATTGAAGTCTTGACTTTTTATCTTTTTTTAAAATTTATTTATTTAAATTCAAGTTAGTTAACACACAGTGTAGTACTGGAGTTTTCTTTCTCTAGCTAAGTCAAATTCCTTCATTTTCATTTCAAATCAGGTTTTTAAAAGTTTATTTATTTATTTTGAGAGAGAGAGAGAGAGAGCGCGCACACAGAGGGGACAGAGAGAGGGAGGGAGGGAGAGAGAATCCCAAGCATGCTCCCCACCATCAGCACAGAGCCCATGTGGGGTTCAAACTCATGAACCGTGGGATCATGACCCAAGCCGAAGTTGGACGCTCAACCGACTGAGCCACCCAGGCGCCCCTTTCAAGTCAATTTTTAATTTGGCCTAAGACGCCCCCTTCATATTGTGGGGTAGGGGCTGATGGTAGGGGCTTAGCAGTGCCTCCTTTCCCTATCAAATTTTTTCTTCATTTTGGATTGGACGTAGGAGCATGTGGAACATGGGCCAGCCCCTTTTTCCTAACTGTAAGAATAAGATCTGAATCAAGTTGGGCAGTAATGGCAGAAATGCGTGTGGCCGATTCCTTCCTTCTCCACTTTCCGTGTCCTTGCTGTCGCAGATACTACCTGTGGGGCAAATACTACCCGTGGAGCAAATCTTTGGTCACAGCTGTCCCTGGGCAGCATTTAGGAGTAAAGTACAGTCAGAATTAGGGGTAAACTGGGTTGCGGTACTGGAATGGATGAGATGAGATGAATTAACCACATTTCTGACCCTTTGTCTTGTAATTCACCCATCCATGCTTTTTGATGAACTTTGGTTTTGTTTCAGAGATTACGCTCTTTCGTACCTCTCCCTGCGAGCCTGTATCGGACTGTGGACTGCCTTCCTGTGTATTGTCCTTGTGGCAACTGATGCCAGTTCCCTTGTCTGTTACATTACCCGCTTCACTGAAGAGGCATTTGCCTCCCTGATTTGCATTATTTTCATCTATGAAGCAATAGAAAAGCTCATTCACCTGGCAGAGACCTACCCCATCCACATGCACAGCCAGCTGGACCACCTTAGCCTGTATTAGTAAGTATGCTTTATGCTTGTCTTTTTTTTTTTTTTTAATGTTTATTTATTTTTGAGACAGAGAGAGACAGAGCATGAACGGGGGAGGGGCAGAGAGAGAGGGAGACACAGAATGGGAAGCAGGCTCCAGGCTCTGAGCCATCAGCCCAGGGCCTGACTCGGGGCTGGAACTCACTGGACCGTGAGATCGTGACCTGAGCTGAAGTCAGACGCTTAACCGACTGAGCCACCCAGGGCCCCCCCCCCCCTCTTTTTTTTTTTTTTTAAATTGAGCAGTGGGCCTGGGTTTACTGGCTGATGCAGTGTACCTGGCAGTACTTGCGCCTTTTCTTAAGGAAGTGTCTTGGCCCTCTGGGAAATAAGGCTTAGATCGGGATGTGGAGACCCCAGGGGGCCTGCCAGAGAACAGCCAGAAGTGATGACCTCTGTCATCACTTAGTCAGGATGGACTAAGAACAAAACTCAGAGGGGACATGAGGAATGCTTTCCAGAGCACGGGCTTTTGGTTCCAGGCACGAGACGAAAGTAGGCTGCAAAGGTAGCAGGGAGAATTCAAGTGAGTTATTGGGAGGACCTTCTTTTTACAAGGATTTGTGAGTCCCTGAAGCATGTTATCAAGATCGTCTGAATGTATGTACAGGCTCCTCTTAGGAATCGTTAGGTAGAGATATACTAACAATTCTTTGCAGATCCACAGGTCTCTTACTCTGTTTCCTAAGGATCTAATAATCTATTTACTTACATAGATTTCTTTTTTTTTTCAATATATGAAGTTTATTGTCAAATTGGTTTCCATACAACACCCAGTGCTCATCCCAAAAGGTTCCCTCCTCAATACCCATCACCCACCCTCCCCTCCCTACCACCCCCCATCAACCCTCAGTTTGTTCTCAGTTTTTAATAGTCTCTTATGCTTTGGCTCTCTCCCACTCTAACCTCCTTTTTTTTTTTTTCTTCCCCTCCCCCATGGGTTTCTGTTAAGTTTCTCAGGATCCACATACTTTGGTTTCTCTTCAGATCGTATAAATCTTTCACCTTTTACTTACATAGATTTCAACGCAAGAGACTCTTTTCTTCCCATGCCTGATACAGTTTGGATCAGGGGGAGAAGAAACATGGTATTTCGCCATGTCGTCAACCATCCAGGAGAGTCTGGTCCTAGAAACACTTCTTCTCTGGAATAGTATTCTCCAAATTATGACTAAAGATCCTCAACCTTTAGCTCCGTACATCAAATTCCTTGCCTTCTGGCTGTACATTTCTGACGTGGAGGGCCTGGTTGTAAAGCGAACAATTTCAACCCGAAACTGTCTGAGCAGAGAGCACACTGTATGGAGGGGTCTGCCAACTAGTCATGGATACATTTTCGTAGGTTCTGCATATTCATTTATTCCCCTTTTTAAGGTCAGAATTCATAAAAAACTTTTGTTAGAATTTTGAAACTATTTTATTACAAAATAACAACCATTAGAGGAATATAATCTTTGAAGCCTAGTGGATTGCTGATTGGCATTGGAGTAAGGTTCATTCTTCGACCTTTTTCTCAATCATTCATTTATTTGTTTAACAAACATTTGTTGAACACTTACTATATGCCGGGCATGGTTTTAGGCCCTGGAGACAGCAGTGAACATGGCAGACAAAGGATCTGCCCTCAGAGACCTAGTGGGGGAAGATTGACAAAAGTGACCAGCCTTGGACTGAGTAGACTTTGGATCTGGACACTGTAATTCTGTGTTAATACAGCTCAAGGTGGGATTTTTCTTAGTTGCATTCTACCGTTGGAGCTGTGAAGCTAGAACTCTCCAGCTCTTTAAATCATTTTATGTTAGTATGTGGAACTGATTTTTTTAAAAATATATTTTATTGTCAAATTGGCTTCCATACAACACCCGGTGCTCATCCCAACAAGTGCCCTCCTCAATGCCCATCACCCATCTTCCCATCTCCCCCACCCCCCATCCACCCTTGGTTCTCTGTATTTAAGAGTCTCTTGTGGTTTGCCTCCCTCCCTCTCTGTTTGTAACTATTTTTTTTTTCCTCTTCCCTTCCCCCATGGTCTTCTGTTAGGTTTCTCAAGATCCACATATGAGTGAAGATATATGATACCTGTCCTCTGACTGACTTATTTCACTCAGCATAATACAATACGTTCCAAGTATGTGGAACTGATTTTTTAAGAGCAGTTTTAGGTTCACAGCAAAGTTGAGCAGAGGATACAGAGTTTCCATCCACCCCCTGCTCCCACACATGTGCAGTCTCCCCCAGTATCAACATCCTGTACACCAGAGTGCTAAGTTTGTTGCAAACAATGAATTTACACGGAGACATCATTATCACCCAAAGCCTATAGTTTACATTAGGGTTCACTCTTGGTGTTGTACATTCTATGAGTTTTGATTGATCTATAAATAATATATCCACTATTATAGTATCATACAGAATAGTTCACTGCCTTAAAGATCTGTGCTCTGAGGGCACCTGGGGGGGCTCATTCGGTTAAGCCTCCTACTCTTGGTTTCAGCTCAGGTCATGATCTCACAGTTCATGAAATGGAGCCCCGCACTGGGCTCCACACTGAGAGTGTGGAGCCTGCTTAGGATTCTTTCTCGCTCCCTCTCTCTCTGCACCTCCCCTGCTCATGCTCTCTCTCTCTCTCTCTCTCTCTCTGTCTCTCTCTCTCTCAAAAAAAAATATTTGGTGCTCTGCCTACCCATCCCTCGGTACCACTCCAAACCCTGACAAGCATTGATCTTTTTACTGTTGTCATCATTTTGCCTTTTCGGCAATGTCATATAGTTGTAATCCTGCAGTATGTAGGCTTTTCTGATTGGCTTTGTGTACTTAGTGTTATTGCCTTAAAGGTCTTTAATGCCTTTTAATGGCTTGATAGTTCTTTTTAGTGCTGAATAATAGTCCATTGTGTAGTTATAGATATAGTGCATCCATTCACCTACTGGAGGACATCTTCATTGCTTCCAAGTTTGGGATTGATTTTGTAGACCTAAATGTAGGACTTTATGGCTTTCCCTATTACGTTTTATTTTGTTGATTTCCTCCTATTACAATCTACTGAGATCTTTTTGTATTTTAATTCTGTTGTACTATATCCTTAGAAGGTATGCTCATTAAATCCACAGAGGATGCAAAGTTAGTGGCAATGGCTATGTTCATTGTGGGACTGGGAGGCTGCATGTTGGCCAGAGGGACAAATCTGATCTGGTCTGGTTAGGTACAAGAGGAGTCCATGGTGGTGGGATATTACCAGGAATAATGCAGTGTCGGGACAAGCTTGCATCACAATTCCAGGAGCCTCTGATATTGAGAGCATATTGAGAATCTGGCAGGGTATAGAGAGCAGGAGATATCCAGGCTCGGAGAAGACTGTTGAGAGCCAAATGGGGTAGCAGGTCCTCCTTGCTTTATAGATTGAATTTCACGGGAAGGGCCTAAGCGAAAGAAACTAAGCAAGGAGACTACCAAGAACCATTCTGTGCCAAGCTTGGTGGTCGGCACAATTTAATTCAAGACCCATGTGCCGATTTGTGTCTGTGTTTATAATGGCTGACTGAAAAATAAGGATGTGGTTGGGCTTACCCATGGGCCTCAAGCAACAGGACCAATCTCAGGGACCTGAGATGGGCAAAGGAGAAACGAGGCAGGCTCTGACAGGGGCTTTAGTCCAGTCATGGCTAAAACTATTTAATCAAATACTTGGCTGCTTTCCTCAGGAATCCTTTTTTCTTGTTCCCTCAGCTGCAGGTGTACTCTCCCAGAAAATCCAAACAACCATACCCTGCAGTACTGGAAGGACCACAATATTGTGACAACAGAAGTCCACTGGGCCAACCTGACTGTTAGCGTAAGTCTGGGAGTTGTATTGTACCATTGTGACTGCCAAGTTTAAGTGTGGTAGCCCTTCAGCGTGGTCTAGCGTTTTCAAAAATAAAGGTTGTTTGTTTGTTTGTTTGTTTGTTTGTTTATTTATTTATTTAAACTATTCTTGCTGACCCTTTTCCCCAGCAAAAGTTCCCTTGTACATAAAGGGAAAAGAAGATTGCCTTTCTCTTCTCTCCCACGTACACCCTACCCAGGGTCCCTGCACTAGGGATATGTGGGGATGAAACCAGGCAGGGCGGGGGCACACCCAGGTTTCTGAGGCTGGCAGAACATTCCGATTTGGAAGTCCTCTGTAAGATAAACAGTACAAATTGCCAGAGCCCTCCCAGAGCTTCATGCTTGCTTGGGACCATCCTGGTTTCATTTTCCAAGCGTCTAAGGACTCTAAGTAGTCACCGTACTCAGAAGGGGCCTGTGCAAGCGAGAGCGCCACAAGCACACGGGTCAATGGACACTGCCGGCAGCCTGCGCTCCCCAGCAACCGTGGGATGACAGGGAGGGGTGGGCTCAGAAGGCCAGAGCTATTTATTCCCTCGTGCCTGCCTTTCATCACCCAGAATGCTTGTTCCCACAGGAGTGCCAGGAGATGCACGGAGAGTTCACGGGATCTGCGTGCGGCCATCATGGACCCTATACTCCTGATGTGCTCTTTTGGTCCTGCATTCTCTTCTTCACCACCTTCATCCTCTCGAGCACCTTAAAGACATTTAAGACAAGTCGCTATTTCCCAACCAGAGTAGGTAGCACCCTCATACATTTCTTCCGCGTTAGAATTCTAATATAACAGAGTCTATTCTCAGCTTCCATGCCGCTTGCTGAGTAGAGTGGCAGGTGGCAAGTTCCAGATGTCCCGGCAAGCCCCACTGTGGCATTCTCTTCTAGTGTCTGGCAGCCTTTCGTAAACATGTGGTATGGGCTGAGGGGTTAATACTCAGGATTTTTTTGATTAAAAGTATCGGGCGATGGGTGCCTTGCTGGCTCATTCAGTAGAGCACACAACTCTTGATCTTGGGCTCGTAAGTTCAAGCCCCACATTGGTGGGTAGAGATTGCTTTAAAAAAAGAAAAAAGTGTCAGGGGAGTTTAAGGTGGTTCTGCAAAGGCTCTTAACCCTCAATTTCCGGAGTGCTGTGAAGTGTCCTTTCCAGGATGCTGGGAGATGGAGTATGCAATAACTGGAGCTGGCTGCTAAATATAGTAAAGCGGGATGATCGCTTTGGATACATAGGGGACCCCAAAGTCTCTTCCCAGGGATGTCTCTTGTGGCAGTTTGTGAAATCACCAGACACATTGACTGCAGCAGCCAGAATACTCCTGACTTGGTTTGCTTGACTCTTTGAAGCCTCAGTAATCTGATACAAATGGTGCTGTTTGATCATGACCAGTTTTAGTAGAGCAGAATCAGAGGCTGGGTGTAGAACGGCGAAAAGGGGCCACTTTTGCTTTGAAAAGGAGTTCAAAGCATGAGAAATGGTGGGTTTTCTGGAAGTGAGGGTTCGGTCAGGTACATTTGCAGGGCAGAAAGTCCGAATGGGTGGGGAGCTCAGTTGATTAGCTGTCTATGGTACACTCATGCAGGAAAAACACATTCTTAGACTTCCGGGATGCTACATGGTAGTTAAGGGAAACACATATTGAATTAGTTCTGGGTCATTGTTTCTGATGTGGACAAATAGTTAATAAGGGCAGTTCTCTACTAGCTACTTGCTGAGGCCTGGGTTAAGTGCTATCAGGGATATAGAAGTTTAAAACACGGTCTCTGCCATCATATAGGAAGGAGAAACATACGAAATGTACAGGTCCATATGATACAGTGTAAAGGGTTGGGCGCCAACCTGGGATGCAAGGGGTCATAGGAGTTCAGAGGAGAGAAGGGCCACTGGGCCCCAGGGTGGTCAGATGGACCAAGATGGCTCATGATGGTGGGGGCAGGTACAGGTTCAGAGAATTGTGTAACATTCAGAAGAGAACTGACAAAACCAGGGCCAGGAAGCTACAAACCTCAGGTTTCAAAGGAAAGCAAAGTCAGGTTAAGATATATTTTGGCTAAGATATATTTTGCTCTGTCTCTGTTGGAAGTTCAGATTAAGGCAGACACTGGGCGTTTTAGAGGCATTGTATTTTATTAAAGCTGAACTAAACTATAACGTCCTCCTAGGCACAAAATGGTGATGAGTGCTATGGAGAAATTTTTTTCAAATTTATTTTTAAATTTACATCCAAGTTAGTTAGCATAGAGTGCAACAATGATTTCAGGAGTAGATTCCTTAATGCCCCTTGCCCATATAGCCCATCCCCCCTCCCACAACCCCTCCAGTAACCATCTGTTCTCCAAATTTAAGAGTCTTTTATGTTTTGTCCCCCTCCCTGTTTTTATATTAGTTTTGCTTCCTTTCCTTATGTTCATCTGTTTTGCTATGGAGAAAATTAAGCAGAAAAGGAGCATAGGCGGTGCTGGAGTAGAGAATGGTGACCAATTGCAAGTAGGATCATCAGAGAAGATCTCATAGGGAAGGTGATCTTTGTATGAACATAGGGAGGTAAGGGAGCTACCCAAGAAGTTACTTGGAGAAAAAGCATTCTAGACAAGAGGGATAAGCAAGTACAAAGACCCTAAGGTGGGATGTTTAAGAAACAATAGAGTTGGGGGGGGGGGCCTGGGTGGCTCAGTCGGTTGAGCGTCCGACTTCGGCTCAGGTCATGATCTTGCAGTTTGTGAGTTCGAGCCCCGCATCGGGCTCTGTGCTGACAGCTCAGAGCCTGGAGCCTGCTTCCCATTCTGTGTCTCCCTCTCTCTCTGCCCCTCCTCCGCTCATGCTCTGTCTCTGTCTCTCTCTCTCTGTCAAAAATAAACATTTAAAAAATTTTTTTTTAAAAAAGAAAAGAAAATACACAACAGAGTGGTCTGTATGGCTGGAGCAGAGTGAACGAGTGGGAGAGCGTTAGAAGCTGGGCTTCTAATGATTTCAATGTGTGGGCCTCATAGGCCGAGGCCTTTTGGGTTTTTATCTCAGTGAAATGAGGAACCGTTTCAGGGTTTTTGTGGATTGACATAATCCAACTTGTATAGTCAGTCCAATGGCTTTAAAGGGGGGCTGAAGCAAGTGTCTGCTGTACTTAAGAGAGACAAGAGCTGATGGTGACCTTGGTCTGGGTAGGAACAGTGGAGGTGGTGAGAAGTGCTCAGATCCGGGATTTGTTCTGGAGGTAGAGCCAACAGGGCTTGGATGCAGGTAGATGAGGTGTCGGGCATGAGGGAGAAGAGTCGATGCTGTCACCAAGGCCCTTGGCTGGTACAAATGGACCTTAACTGGCCCCAGAAAATCTTATTCCAAGTTCTCAGAACTACTGCCCAGACCTGGGCACAAATGCTCCAAATAGAGCTCTTCCCAGTCAGGGTGGTTACATTAGAGTTTGCCAAATGGTTCATTCTCCCTCATCATATCCACCCTTTGGGAGTATTAACTTGGGCATATTAACATATTCCTGTTGTTTACATGTGGTTGTATTAATTCAATTATAACATTAAAGCATTCTTCTGAGGACTTTTAAACCTTTACAGTGCAAAATTCTCTTCTATTGCATTGAGCCTAATAAAACACTTTTCCAATCCTTTCTCATGCCAGGTACGCTCCATGGTGAGTGACTTTGCTGTTTTCCTCACTATCTTCACAATGGTGATTATTGATTTTTTGATTGGAATCCCATCACCAAAACTTCAAGTTCCCAGTGTGTTCAAGGTAAACAGCTTTCAGGGTACTTGGTGCCCTCATGTGGTTTCCTAGAATCTGGTCCCAAGTGAATTTCAAAGGCCTTTCCATATCCTAATCCTGCGTCTGCAGTCCCTGAAATCTAAACTTTGTCCCTCATGCCTTACCTTTCAGAAGAGCAAACTCTTAAGGCTTGGCTGAGTTCCAGCCACAAAACTCCAAGAACAGAACATCTAAGGTGGTTTAATGAATGAAAAGTTAAGATTTACAATAGTGGAATGTGCATGTTTACTTAAATACATACCTCATACAGTGGAAATGTGGGTCCTTGGAACAAGTCTGATTAATAGCACTTTCCTTGAGCTTCAGCTGTGCATGGGCACTGGGAAGGGGTAAGAAGTTAAATTAGGGTTGACCCCTCTCCTTCAGGATCTTGCCTTGTGAAGAGGTGAGCCGGCCTGGGGGCTTCACCTACGGTCTAATGCTCCTACCAGAGTAACCGGGACAGCTCTTCAACCCTATTTCATCGTTTCTTTATATATCTCTCTACAATCTACGATATTTTGCTGAAAATGTATACATAAAAGAAATAAAACAAATGATCTGTATGTGGGGACTCCAGATCTGGTTCAGTGCAGCGGCACCGAGTAACAGAGAAGATGGGAAGGCTGAGCTGGGTTCCATAGAGCCCCACAGACCAGAGGGGAGGGAAAGCCTAGGCATACTCAGTGACTGGAGAAGAATCATAAGATGAGAAGAACAGGAGAGGCTGGGGAAGAGAAAGAAGACAGGAAGAAAGGCAGTCCTTGACTTGTAAACATCCCTGTATCCTGTGCCTTTGTCTTCCCTTTCTCCCTCCCTCCCTCCCTGAAATAGGCCCGGTTAAAAATATCTCTTTCCATATTGCCTGAAGATTTTTTATTTTATTTCGTTAAATGCACTGAAATGCCATCAGCTAGAAATTTGTGGATTGAAAAACACCCTTCTTAAAAATATAATTCTTCTGAGAATATGTCATTCTCACCTTTGTGTGAATGAGTGCAATCAGCTTTCTTTCTAATACCTAGCTGAGGTCAGCCCTCCAGGAGGAATGGATTTTGTGTAAAAATAAGTAATTTGAGAACCTTAAGCAGTCCTTGGAAAGGTTCCCTGATGGGTAGGCTTAGATAGTCAGAAAGTGCTGAATTTCTGGGACATCTGGGAAGAAGGCCCCGGGAGGTAGGGGAGAGATGGGAAGGAAAAATGGGAGAATGTCAAAGACAATGCTGCTTGTTGGCAGGCCTTGCTTTCAGGAAGCAGAGGAGAAATTTTCTTCCTTCTTTCCTTCCCTGTTATACCACATGGCCCCCAGTGATGAAAACCCAGTCTGAAGGCTAGTACTATTACTAATGTGTTAATGTCAGTCAGAGTTTAGTAAATTTTTGTGTTGGCCTAAGAACTTAACTGTCACATAGAACATTGTTACTAAGGAGACATAGATCCTATAAACTTTCAGAACTTAGCCCATTCATGATTTGGGATCTGGTGACATTGTTGAAGAGTCTTTGAATCCTAGAGTCACGACCAATGGGGAACCAAGTACTTTGGATGCAACAGTCTTTGCTTTGTTCATTGAATTTGGTTCAATTCTGAGCCAGTTTGTATGCCCAGCCTTTCATCTTCCATTACTACTTGCCAAACAAGGGGAACTTTTCTTCCCCAGAGTACCTGGGGGAGTTTGAGGATGTCAAAAGTACCCTAAGAGCGTTTAGGTATGTCATGAACACCCAAATAAGGTTTATGAACAGTAGTGGTCTTATAGGAGCATTGGAGAGGGTCCTAGATTAAATAAGCCCCAAGTTCAGTAGTCTTGGGCTCCTCTCTCAAATCTCTAGTACCTGGGCTCCTGTTTTACTGCTGATGGGAGAAGGCCCCTGGGCCAACGCAATCTAAGCCCACGAGATTCCATGGAACTGGCTGTACTTTGCCTTTATTTGTGCTGTAGACATGCATTATATGGCTTCTGGAGGGGAGCAACGAGGAGGATATTCTAAATTATTTATATTTGCTTTAATTATAATTGTGTTAAATTCTTTTTTGGCAATAGACTTGTTATTTTACTTGGGCTAATGTTAAGTTAAAGGTGGTGGCGGGTTTGGAGAGTAGGGGCAGGAAGCGAAATATTAATGAGTGTTTCACAGGAAGTTGATAATCGAGGATTGACTCAAAGAGGATTTGGAACAAGGTCATAGATTTCCTAAGAAGTTGCTACTAAGGAGTTACTTTCTTGACTTTTTGTTGTTGTTGTTGTTGTTAGGATTCTCATTTAGGAGTAAAAACAATGTGGATATTGTGATTCAGTTTAATCTCTTTTGCCCTAATGACTATAGTTAAAGTACAAAACAAAACTTTATTTTTTCCCCTTTAGCCAACAAGAGATGATCGAGGGTGGATTATTAGTCCCATTGGCCCCAATCCCTGGTGGACTGTGATAGCTGCAATTATCCCAGCTCTTCTCTGTACTATCTTAATATTCATGGACCAGCAGATCACAGCTGTCATCATTAACAGGAAGGAACACAAGCTCAAGGTAACAAAAAGTTCTGACCTCGAGGACGAATGGTAGCCAGTTACTTTTTTTTTTTTTTTTTTAGGGTAAGCCCCTTTAGACAAGGAACTATAGAACCTGGATAAAAGCAGTCATAGAAGGAGCTCATAAAATGTTTCCAGAGGTTTCTGATTCCTCAATTAGTGACAAAGATTGGTTTGGAGATGAAACCAGAGTAGAGCATGATGAAATGGTGTGAAAGGAGCTTGGACTCTGTTAGTTTCCTCTCAAACCTGTGCGGAAGGTGGGTGGGCACAGTTCCTTGTGGTCCCTATATAGGCTTGTCTTTCTGAGGTTCAGGTCAGGGCTTGGGCCACTGTTTCCGAGAGTCAAGTATTCTCCCATTGGTGTCCGTTACTGGAGTTTCCAGACTGAACCTTGAGTCCAAGGATTCCAAGGAGGTAGGTTTGAGTCCAGCACATTTATCGGTGAGAGGCTTCATGCCTTCATCTCTGTTCTTTCCTTACTTAGAGTAGGCAAATCCATATTTGGCAAGGATCTGGGGGTGTTTGTGTGGAGCCATTTACCTCCAACTCCTATATTGTATACCACTAGAATGGTCAAGGTGTGCCTTGGCCTCTTGTTACTCTGCCAAGAAAGGATGAATCTTTGAATGCGTGAGACTCAGGGTGAAATCTGGGGGCACTTGAATGAAAAATGGATATGGCATGTATACGACAGGGTAAGGTTTCTCTTTTTCTTCTCTGTTCCCTCCAAACCAGGAGGGGCTGGAAGACTCATCTGGGATCTCTGGACCCCTTCTTCCTTACCCATACACTCCCTCCTGCTTTGGGCCTGAGGCTCTTAGCTCACTGTTCTGTGCCCCACTACAGCCAGCCCATTGGTGGTGACAGAGACTCTGTTTCCCCACAGAAAGGCTGTGGCTACCACTTGGACCTGCTGATGGTGGCCATCATGCTGGGTGTCTGCTCCATCATGGGCTTGCCCTGGTTTGTGGCGGCAACTGTCCTGTCCATCACACATGTGAACAGCCTCAAACTAGAATCTGAGTGCTCTGCTCCTGGAGAACAACCCAAGTTCTTGGGCATCCGAGAACAAAGAGTGACGGGCCTTATGATCTTTGTGCTGATGGGCTGCTCAGTCTTCATGACGGCCATATTAAAGGTAATTATTCATTCACTCGTTAGATAGATATTGACTGCCTGATTTGTGTCAGGAATTCTGGGAATACAGTGATAGTCAAACAGATACATGTACAAATATCTGTCCTGAAAGAGCTAACTCTAGCAGAGTAAAGCAGATAAGATGTAGTTAAGGAAGTTAGTTAAGAGGGGCACCTGGGTGGCTCAGTTAAGCATCCAACTTTGGCTCAGGTCATGATCTCACGGTTGGTGGGTTCGAGCCCCACATTGGACTCTGTGCTGACAGCTCAGATCCTGGAGCCTGCTTCGGATTCTGTGTCTCCCTCTCTCTCTGCCCCACCCCCACTCATGCTCTGTTTCTCTCTGTCTCAAAAATAAATAAACATTAAAAAAAAAAAAAAAAAAAAAAGGAATTTAGTTAAGAACACAAAAATGAGGGGCGCCTGGCCGGCTCAGTCAGTGGAGGGTGTGACTCTTGATCTTGGGGTGGTGGGTTCGAGCCCCATGTTGGGTGTAGAGATTACTTAAAAATAAAATCTTTAAAAAAAAAAAAGAGGAGGGGGAGGATAAGAAAAGAAAGAAAACAAACATAGTAATTATAGAATATGATAAATGATTAATGGAAATATTTGGTGCTCTCTGGTGCTATAGAGAATTAAGGGAGTGCTGTTTTAGTCCGTGTGGTCGGAGAAGGCCGCTCTGCAGAGATAGTATTTAAGATGAGATGGAACTGGTCATGCCATGGATGGTGGGAGATGGCATAGGGGAAGGGAGAGAAGCAGTCTAGGCAGGCCCTGAGATGGGAAGAAGTGATATGTATACTAAGAAATATCAGGGCCGGGGCGCCTGGGTGACTCAGTCAGTTAAGCGTCCGACTTCAGCTCAGGTCATGATCTCGTGGTCCGTGAGTTCGAGCCCCACATCGGACTCTGTCTGACAGCTCAGAGCCTAGAGTCTGCTTCCGATTCTATGTCTCCCTCTCTCTCTGCCCCTCCCCTGCTCATGCTCTGTCTCTCTCTGTCTCAAAAATAAATAAAAACATTAAAAAAATTAAAAAAAAGAAATATCAGGGCCATGTGGCTCAAGGCAGGAACACAATGAGATGAGAGTGAAGACTAGGTGGGGGCAGATCATGCAGGGCCTTGTTGAGTCTGGTAAAGGTAACCTTTGAAGAGTTTTAGCAGGCAAGGGACATGATCTATTTAGTATTTTTATTTATTGCTTTTTTTTCTTTTTAAAAAACATTTATTATTATTTATTTTGAGCATGCGTGCAAGCCGGGGAGGGGCAGAGAGAGAGGGAGAAAGAGAATCCCAAGCAGGTTCCACGTTGTCAGTGCGGACCCCGATGTGGCACTCAGTCCCATGAACTGTGAGATCATGACCTGAGCCGAAATCAAGAGTTGGACACCCAACCGATTTAGCCACCCAGGCACCCCCCTCCCCCATTTAGTATTTTTAAAAGATCACTCTGGCGATGTCTAGAGAATAAGTTTTTAGGGTTGGGAAAAATAGAAACAGAGAGACTAGTGAGGCTATATTATAGGTGGGAGATGATGGTGACCTGGCTAAAGAAGGTGGTAATAGGGATGGATAAAAGGCACATCTTCTGTGTATCTTGGAGGCAGATCCAAGGATCTTGCTGGTTGACTGGATGTGGAATGGAGTGTGGAAAATGGAAAGATCAAAATGCCTTCCAGGTTTTGGACTTGACCTTCTGGATGGAGAGTAGTGATATTTAAGATGGAGAAGACTGCCTGAAGGAGGAAATGATTTTGTGAGAGGTGGTGGGGCTATGGACAGATTTTGGGTGAGATATCCAGGAAGCAACTGAGTGAAAAAGCTAGAGGGAGGCTCTGGATTAAAAATATAAATGTGGAAGTCAACAGCAGTTAGTGGTATTGAAAGCCATGAGTGTAGATCAGATCGCTCAGGGAGCAGGGTAGATGTAAAACAGAAGTAGGACCAGAAAGAAGAGCAGAGTCTAAGGAGCTCCAACATTTAGAAGTTGGGTAGAGGAGGAGACGGCAACAGAGACTCAGAAGGAGCTGCCAGAAAGGTAGAAGGGAAACCAGGAGGGCGTGGTGTCAGGGAAGCCAAACCAGGGGAATTTTTCCAGAAGGAGGGGTTGGTTAGAAACTGTCTAGAAAGATGAAGACTAAACCAAGCCATTGGATTTGGCAATGAGGAGGCCTAACATGACTTGACAAGAGCAGATTC
This sequence comes from Panthera uncia, assembly GCF_023721935.1. Lineage (NCBI taxonomy): Eukaryota > Metazoa > Chordata > Mammalia > Carnivora > Felidae > Panthera > Panthera uncia. Next base: position 75,934,980 of record NC_064809.1, read on the forward strand.
AGTGGAGTGATAGGGCAGAGGCTGAATTACAGGGGAGTGAAGAGTAAATAGGAGGTGAAAAGTAAAGACAGCGTGGGCAGACAACTCTTTCAAGAGATTTTTCTGTGAAGTGGAATGGAAAATAGGCAGTGGCTGGTGTGAGGTGTGGGGTTAAAAGAGGATTTTTTGAAAGATGGGAGACACCTCAAACATGAGAAAAAAATATTTAGTTTTGTGGGTGGAAGGCTTGTGTCTGGGAAAAATGGGGTGAAAAGGAAAGTTCTGTGGCTGTAACACCAAACCCCAAACATTCTGGAGCACTTACTTGGCTCCCTTGCCTCCTTTCCCCTTCTTTTTTGGTGAATCTTCAACCACCCCAGCCTGCACTGCAAGTGCTATTTAGGGGTGACAACTGAGAGAAATGGGAAAGGATTTGGAACCATCTTCCTGGCTCCTTACTTTCCACCCAATCTCGCCACCTCTCCTCATACCCCCTGCCCCCTTCTACTCTCTGTCCCCAGCCCAGCCCCTGCTCCCACCTCTGGTCTGCCTGCCATCTGGAGGAGCCCAAAGATTGCCGCTCCTCCAGGAAGGTAACCACGAAGCCATGGGAGTAGGCATTGCCTAGCCTTCCTAGAACTGGCTCAGAAGGATTCTTTCAGAAAACCATTCAATAGTTCCGACAAGCAAGGTTAGCACCAAACTGAGATGTCTACTCACTGTACAGTTGAAACAGCGTAAAATCCAATGGGACTTTCTAGTTCTGAGAAGAATTATGTTTGAGAATGTTCTTTAGCCTCAGAATAAAAGCAAGTCAAGTTTAGTCTTCAGCTATGAGACTTCCCTTGCCTTAATTCCATAGGCCTCATTTCCCTACCTCCTAGAGTTGCCTTGAAGATTACCTAGATTGCTAGGTGTGATATGATAGGTGCGTATATATATTCAAGTGCAATATAATAATGTTGCTGTTTCTCCCCAAATCATTCTCCCTCTGATACCTCCCCATTTCTACCCTCAAGTCTCTGGTTAGCAAAAAGGAAACTTTTTAGTCCATGTTAAAATACACCAAATCCCTGAGATGATTGCTTGTGTGATTAGAAAAAATTTGAAAGGTATCGGTTCTGTACAAGAGGGATGTGTGTGTGTCTGCCCATCCCCATGGAGGAAAAAGAACCTGACGGATAAAATGTGAGGCCTAGGATTTAACTAGGGCTGGATTACACATATGGGTAATCATTTCATTTCAGAACAAAATAATTTTTATCATTGTCAGCTTCTGGTTTTGCTTCTACTTCTAAATCATGCAAAGGCAGCAGAAACTAATGCAATGTTTACGTGGTGATTTTGTGACTTTGTTTCCTTGGAGATTTAAAAATTTATGTAGTCTTGAGTGCATTATGGTACCAAATTTAATTTCTGGTCTTTCTGCCCTTTTGTCTTCAGTTTATCCCAATGCCAGTACTCTATGGAGTTTTCCTCTACATGGGAGTTTCTTCTCTACAAGGAATTCAGGTACGGCATGCTTCTGCCAGGGCAGTGTTTTTGCACTGGGAGCTCATCTGTCCTGACCAGGGAGGGAGAGCTCTCCCAGAAAAGCACAAATCCATTCTTGAGAAACTATTTCCTAGTCTTACTGGAATTTTAGACATTTCTTTGGACATCGCTAAGTCATTTGGACAGTCAAGTTGGCATGATGATGGTACAGAGACTTATAGGATGACCTGGCTTGATTTCAGGGTACCCGTCATCCATTAATTATTCAACAGACAATTATTGGGCATGTATTATTAACTTCTAGGTGCTTTGTCAGATGCTAGTAACTTAGATCTGAAAGGCTTGTCAAGAGCCAAACTGGCTTCCACACATGGACCACACTAGTGTTAACGCTAGGCTACAGTGTGAGAGAGGGCGCTCAAATGGGGGTCTGCTGGTGAAGAGATTGGCAGTAGTGGGGGCTGCTCCAGGTAAGCAGACATTACTTCCTGCCCTACTCGGCCTTTTCCCATCCATCAACTCATTCCTCTGAGTCCTCTGCATGGAAAATCAGGACTGGGCACTGATCATTTGGGTACCCCAGATGATATGATAACTTAGTTTCTTCTTCTATTGGTGGCTGGTTCCTCTTTGTTTTTATGGAATATCCAGTGGTCACTCTTACCCCCTGAGTTTTAATGTGACCTTCGGCACGTTATTCAATCCCTCTAGCTCTCTGTTTTCTTATTGCTAATATAACGCTGGTCATATATTCTATCTCCAGAATGTTATAAAGTTTTATTTTATTTTCTTACTATAAATAATCAATGAAAAGCTCCAGACTCCTCAAAGAACAAGTAGGAGATTTGGTTTTGATACTAAGCAGAAATATGGAACTGGCTTATTTTGTATTCAGCACTCCCTGAGAAAGATCTCTCAGGAGCCAGTGTGGGATAGAAGAAAGACATTTTCTGATTCTAGAATTAGAAAGGATGGATTTAGGGGTGCCTGGCTGGCTTAGTAGGTAAAACACGTGACTCTCGATCACAGGGTTGTGAGTTCAAGCCCCAGATTGGGTGTAGAGATTACTTTAAAAAAAAAATCTTAAAAAAAAAAAAAGATGGATTTAAATTTTGATTCTGTCATTTACCAACCCTTAGCCAAATTACCTGTCCTCTCTGAGACTCAGTTTCCATTCTGTCCAGTGGAAACTGTATTACCTACCTTTCAGAGCAGGTGATATAAGAGACGAGAATGGGCCTGACAAGGCTTCTGACCCAGAGAAACCTCCTGAAAATACATGCCGGTTCCCTCCTTTCAGTTCTTTGACCGTCTGAAGCTCTTTGGGATGCCTGCAAAGCACCAGCCAGATTTTATCTATCTTCGGCACGTGCCCCTGCGCAAAGTGCACCTCTTCACCCTCATTCAGCTGACCTGCCTTGTCCTACTCTGGGTCATCAAGGCCTCTCCGGCTGCCATTGTCTTCCCAATGATGGTGAGTGAGTTTTAAAAAAATTATTATTATTTATTTTTTAAAATAGTGGTGAAACCCACACCACATAAAATTTACCATCTTAACCATTTTCAAGCGTATAGTTCAGTGGCATTAGGTACTTACATTGCTGTGCAACCGTTGCCACTGTACGTTTTCGGAACGTTCTTTTCTGGCACAACTGAAACTCTGTACCTATTGAACGATGACTCCCCATTCCCCCTCCCCTAGTCCCCAGCAACCACCATTTTGTTTTCTGTCTCTATGACTCTGACTACTCTAGGTACCTCGTATGGGTGGAACCATAAACCATTTGTGTTTTTGTAGCTGGCTTATTTCACTTAGCGTAATGCCTCCAGGGGGCTCATCCATGTTGTAACATGCGTCGGATTTCTCTTTGAAAGGCTGACTGATACTCCTCTATGTGTACCTATGTATATATACGTATTTATATATGTATATATATGTATATGTATATGCCACATTTTGTTTATCTGTTTGTTCATTGATAGACTCTTGGATTGCTCCCGATTTTTGGCAATTGGGAATAATGCTCCTGTAAACGTGAATTGTACAAATATCTGTGTTCCCACTTTCAGTTCTTTGAGGTATATACCTAAAAGTGGACTGCTGGATCATATGGTAATTCCATTTTTACTTGTTTGAGGAACAGTCGCATCATTTTATATTCCTGCCAGCAGTACACAGGTTTCCAATTTGCCAATGTTTGTTTTCTGTTTGAGGGGTTTTTGTTTGGTTTGTTTGTTCATTCGGTTGTTGTTGTTGTCGTTGTTGTTGTTTGATAACAGCCATCCTAACCGGTGTGAAGTGCTATCTCATTGTGGTTTTGATCTGCATTTCCTAGTGGGGCTGAGCATCTTTTCATGTGCTTATTGATTCTTTGTATATTTTCTTTGGAGAACTATCTTTTCAAGTCCTTTGCCCATTTTTAATTTTTATTTTTTAATGTTTTTATTTATTTTTGAGAGAGAGACAGACAGTCAGAGAGACAGTGCATGAGCAGGGGAGGGACAGAGAGAGAGGGAGACACAGAATCCGAAGCAGGCTCCAGGCTCTGAGTTGTCAGCACAGAGCCCGATGCGGGGCGTGAACTCGTGAACCACCAAGATCATGACCCGAGCTGAAGTCAGACTCTCAACCAACTGAGCCACCCAGGCGCCCCCTTTTGCCCATTTTTAAATCAGATTTTTTGTTGTTGTTGAGTTTTAGGAGTTCTCTGTATATTCTGGATATGAATCCCTTATTAATGGTGAGTTTTTTGTTTGTCTTTTGCAGGAGCAGTATTATTTGGGGACTTTGAGGTGTGAATACATGTGTGTAGCAGGTTGCCATGTTTACTTTCAAGTCTGTCAGCCTGCCTTCCTCCCTCCCTTCCTTCCTTCTTCCTTTTTTCCTTCCTTCCTTCCTTCCTTCCTTCCTTCCTTCCTTCCTCTCTCTCTCTCTCTTTCTCTCTGTCTTCTCTCTCATGAATCTGACATGGAGAGGATTCTTCATGTTTATAATAATTTGCATATTATAGTTCCAGTTTAGAATTTATTACAGTCAGAAGTGTCTAAAGTGGTGGAAATGCACTGTTTTAAGCCACTGGAAGAGAGGAAGAGGTTGGTCCATCACTGATAAGTGACTGGGACATCTGTACCTTCTTTCGAACTGAGGCAGAGGCTTTGGAAAAGGGACCAGGGAACCTGAACTGTGTATGGTGTAACAGGTGATAGGCTGCTTCCTGCCACTGGGATGGTGATGAAATTCTTGCCACCTGACCAGCACACTGTCTCATCTTCTCCTCCTGTTGCCTCCTCTCTCTGGCTCACCCTGTGTCACGGGAACGCTGAGAATTGTGGGCTGTTTGAAAACTACCCAAAGGGTGGGCCTCTAGAGAGAAAAGTCAATGAGGCTAATGTTTGGTATTTGTTTAGGGACTTTTGAGCTCTGTCTTACTGGGAGAATATTCAAAGGTGAAGAAACTAGGGTCAGGGAATTCTTTTTCTCTAATCTTCTGCATATATACCTCCTGGTGGGTTTCTCAATTTTGTCAGAGTACACATAGGTTTCTGCATTTAAGTGTTATATTCAGGGGTTGACCATTTGGTTAAAGAAACAGCAAATTCCTGACAACTTCTTGGGAGGGATACCATCAATTTTGGATTTGTTGAGGAAATAGTTATGGAAATGAGGGAGAAATATGATTGAAGGTAGTAAGCCTGATTTGCCTCATTCCTTCCCTAAGCCACCAGATGTAGCTAGTGAGCACCTGTCAATCCAGGCAGGTCATTCTGGGTTATTATGAATTCCCCTTTGGCAAAAATGGCCTTTTATGGGGGAAAAAAAGTGGAACAGCAGTTGATACACCCTGTCCTGTAAAATTGAGGAAATTAGCTGTCAGATATTAGAGGCAAGTCACTTTCTATTCCCTGAGCCTCAGTATCCTCATTTATAAAATGAGTGTCAGGCCAGACCAGAGGGCAGAGACAAAAAACACTAGTGATTCATGATGCAGGCATAAAGCAAGGAGTTTGCCCAGAAATGTATAGGCAGAGGATCAGAGGGAATTGAGATGATCCTTCAAGGTCCCTTCATCCCATGGTGAGGCATGCTTGGGCTGGGTGCAGCTGGCCTCACCATAGCTGTGCTCCCGCAAAGGCTTTCCAGCCCACTGCTGCCCAGCAACCCTTCCTGCTCATCCCATGACAGGGAAGGGCAACTCTTAGGGCCATCTGAGGATGAAGGGTTTCTCTTTTCAAGGAGGGAATTAAGTTGGTTGCTTTCTAAGTTGTAGGGTTGTTATGATGATAGTTTAATAAAATATTGTATATAAAACACGAAGGTGACTATTTAGTATCTGGTACAAAGAAGGCACTCAATAACAGGCAATTATTATTATTATTATTATTAGTTTGATTTTCCTTGACATGTCCTAGTGTGCTGTGAAGATAAGACTTTGCTTTTAACTCTGGGAAGAAAATGAGCTCTTTTCATCCCCTGTCTTTATTTTTCTTCAGGTTTTGGCATTGGTCTTTGTCAGGAAAGTCATGGATCTCTGTTTCTCTAAACGAGAGCTGAGCTGGTTAGATGATCTCATGCCTGAAAGTAAAAAGAAGAAGCTGGACGATGCCAAAAAGAAGGCCAAGGAGGAAGAGGTCGTAGTTCTTGGACCAACTGTACACTTGGGGGCAGCTTCAAATTACAGAACATAGGAAGGGCCACATGAGAAGTCAGCATGTCTAGAATCCCAGGGGTTATATTTAGGAGTTAGGAAGATTACTCCAAAGATGTTTTTAGCCGAGAATGGAGCAAGGATTCTTGTCCCTATCTGTCCTTTATTTTTAGACACGATAACCCGTTGTGTTTCCCTTTGTCTACAGTCTACTCACCAGGTTCATGCTTACAATATGAACATAGAGTCTGTTCTTATTATCAGATCTAAGGGTTCGTGTTCTCCTAAAAGGCCTAATTTGACAACTATACAAAACCTATTATCTGTCATGTACCTAATGGCAGATGGTATTGTGGTTGGCACCATGCAAAGACAACTTGCATAGGACTTTCTGTCCTTCCTCATTTCCCTCAGCGCTTGGCATCTGCTGTCCATACAATGGACCCTCAATCAATGGCCTGTACGTGCCAAGAATGGATGTGTAGCAAAACGAAAATCCCAGACCAAGAAATGAATGAGCCGGAAAGTGTTTCCAAATACAGTTAGTGCCTGAAATAGGGTCCTTTGAAATGCATTTTAAATGACATTTTTTCTAATATCTTGAGTTTTTGAAATCTTGTATTATTTTTTCCAGCTTTATTGAGATATGATAAACACATAGCCCTGTGTACGTTTAAGGTATATAGCATAACGACTTGATATAGCTATATATTGTGAAATGATCACCACAGTAGGGTTCGCTAACACATCTGTCACCTCACATAGTCACATTTTTTGTGTGTGTGGTGAGAACTTTTAAAATTTACTCTCTCGGCAATTTTCAAATACACAATACAGCCTTGTTAACTATAGTCACCATGCTGTACGTTACATCCCCAGAACTTACTCGTCCTATGACTGAAAGTTTGTCCCCTTCAACCACCTTCACCCTTTTCCCCCACCCCAGCAACAACCAGTCTGTTCTCTGTCTCTATGACTTCAGTTTTGTTTTTGTTTTGTTTTGTTTTTTAGATTTCACATGTAAGTGAGATCATATAGTATGTGTCTTTCTCTGACTTATTTTACTTAGCATGATACCCTCAAGTTTCATTCATGTTGTTGCAAATGGCAGGAGTTCCTTCTTTTTTTATGGCTGAATGATATTCAATTGTATATATATACCTTTTCTTTGTCCGTTCATCCACTGATGGACACTTAAGTTGTTTCCATGCCTTGGCTATTATGAATCATGCTGCAGTGAACATGGGCTGCAGATATCTCTTCAGGATAGTAATTTCATTTCCACTGGATGTATACCCACAAGTGGGATTGCTGGATCATATGGTAGTTCTGTTTTTAATTTTTTGAAGAACGTTTATAGTGGCTGCACCAATTTACATTGCCACCAACAGTGCATAAGAGATCCCTTTTTTCCATGTCCTCACCAGCACTTATCTCTCGTCTTTGTGATAATAGCCATTCTGGCAGATGTAGGGTGATACCACATTGTGGTTTTGATTTAAATTTCACTAATTATTAATGATGTTGAGTACCTTTTCATGTGCTTTCTGGCCATTTGTATATCTTCTTTGGAAAAATGTCTATTTAAGTCCTTTGCCTATTTTTAAATTGGGTTATTATTATTATTGCTATTGAGTTGTATGTATTCCTTATATATTTTGGATATTAATTCCTTACCAGGAGTTAACTCCTTACCATCTATGGTATTAACTCCTTACCATCTATGGTTTACAAATATTTCCTCCCATTCCATAGGTTGCCTTTTCATTTTATCAACTATTTCTTTTGCTGCACAGAAGCTTTTAATTTGATGTCATTCCACTTATTTATTTTTGCTTTTGTTGCTTGTACTTTTGGTGTCCTATCCACAAAATCATTGCCAAGAACAATGTCAGAGTCTTTTCCCTATCTTTTCCCTATCTTCAAGGAGTTTTACTGCTTCAGGTTTTACATTTAAGTGTTTAATAACATTTTGAGTTGATTTTTGTGAATGGTGTAGCTTATGAATATCCAGTTTTCCCAGCAACATTTATTAAAGAGACTGTCCTTTCTCCACCAAAGGCTCTTGGCTCCCTTGTTGAATATTAGTTGACTGCATATGCATGGGTTTATTTCTGGACACTTAATTCTGTTACATTGTTCTATGTGTTTTCTATTATTAAATTTTTTTAATGTTTTTATTTATTTTTGAGACAGAGAGAAACAGAGCATGAGCAGGGGAGAGGCAGAGAAAGAGAGGGAGACACAGAATCTGAAGCAGGCTCCAGGCTCCGAGCTGTCAGCACAGAGCCTGATGCGGGGCTCGAACTCATGGAGTGTGAGATCATGACCTGAGCCGAAGTCGGACACTCAACCGACTGAGCCACCCAGGCGCCCTGTGTTTTCTATTATTAAATAAGCTTTAACAATTCGATGCACAAAAGCAATGGAGGAAAACTTTAAAGATTGCTGAAAATCACTACACAAAATGTTTGGCCGTCAAGCATCCCAAAACTCTATAAACAAAATTTAAAAATTACACACTCACACACACACAGGCTTACCTTGTTTTATTATGCTTCACTTTATTGCATTTCATAAATATTGTGTTTTGTACAAATTGGAGGTTTGTGGAAACCCTGCATCAAGTGAATCCATCAGCATCATTGTCCCAACAACATTTGCTCACTCTGTGTCTCTGTCTCATACTTTGGCAGCTCTTGCAGTATTTGAAACTTTTTCATTATTATTATATTTTTATGGTGATATGTGAGTAGTATTTATGATTCACTGAAGGCTTAGATGGTGGTTAGCATTTTCTAGCGATAAGGTATTTTTTCATTAAGGCATGTACGTTGTTTTTAGACCTCATGTCTTTTAGACACTTAATAAATTATAGTATAGCACAAATGTAACTTTTACATGCAGTGGGAAGCAAAAAATTGCTTTGCTTTGCTTTATAGTGGTAGTCTGGAACCAAACCTACAATATCCCTGAGGTATGCTTGTACATACATACGTATGTACATACATACATTTATTTCCTGATTTATATAAAATTTTAAGTAGTGATATGTTTTTTTAAATTTTTTTAAACTTTATTTTTTATTTTTTAAAATTTACATCCAAATTAGTTAGCATATAGTGCAACAATGATTTCAGGAGTAGATTCCTTAGTGCCCCTTACCCATTTAGCCCATCCCCCCTCCCACAACCCCTCCCATAACCCTCAGTTTGTTCTCCATATTTATGAGTCTCTTCTGTTTTGCCCCCTCCCTGTTTTTGTTATTTTTGTTTCCCTTCCCTTATGTTCATCTGTTTTGTCTCTTAAAGTCCTCATATGAGTGAAGTCATATGATTTTTGTTTTTCTCTGACTAATTTCACTTAGCATAATACCCTCCAGTTCCATCCATGTAGTTGCAAATGGCAAGATTTCATTCTTTTTGATTGCCGAGTAATACTCCATTGTGCATATATATATATATATATATATATATATATATACACACACACACACACACCACATTTTATTTATCCATTCATCCCTTGATGGACATTTGGGCTCTTTCCATACTTTGGCTATTGTTGATAGTGCTGCTATAAACATGGGGGTGCATGTGTCCCTTCGAAACAGCACACCTGTATCCCTTGGATAAATGCCTAGTAGTGCAATTGCTGGGTCGTAGGGTAGTTCTATTTTTAGCTTTTTGAGGAACCTCCATACTGTTTTCCAGAGTGGCTGCACCAGCTTGCATTCCCATACTTTTTTTTTTAACATTTATTTATTAAAAAAAAATTTTTTTTTAACGTTTATTTATTTTTGAGACAGAGAGAGACAGAGCATGAACGGGGAAGGGGCAGAGAGAGAGGGAGACACAGAATCGGAAGCAGGCTCCAGGCTCTGAGCCGTCAGCCCAGAGCCCGACGTGGGGCTCGAACTCACGGACCGCGAGATCGTGACCTGAGCCAAAGTCGGACGCTTAACCGACTGAGCCACCCAAGCGCCCCTAACGTTTATTTTTTTGAGAGACAGAGACGGAGCATGAGTGGCGGAGGGGCAGAGAGAGAGGGAGTCACGGATTCCAAAGCAGGCTCTAGGCTCTGAGCTGTCAGCACAGAGCCCAACACAGGGCTCGAGATCATGACCTGAGCCAAAGGCAGATTCTTAGCCAACTGAGCCACCCAGGTGCCCCAGTAGTGATATGTTTTAAGAAGAAAGTAAGGGGTGAGGGAGTTACTCTATTTAGGGTGATCAGGGAGGACTCTAAGGACACATCCTAGCTGAAATCTGAATAAAGTGAGGGCAAGTCGTGAGACTATCTGGGAGTAGGAACATTCTAGGCCAGGGGCATGGCAAATGCCAAGGTTTTGAAGCAAGAATGAGCTCAGTGTGCTTAAGGAATACAAGAAAGCCAGGGAGCCTGTAAGGGAGAGAGGTAGCAGGACACTAGTTAGAAGTCTGTGACAATAGCTCAAGCAAGAGGTGAAGGTGCCCTACGTTAGGGGAGAAGTGGTGAAGTGGCTGGTTTGGGACTTATTTGGAAGACAGAGTTGACAGGCTTTGCTAATGGATAGCAAGCATGAGAGGAATCAAGGACAACTCTTAGATTTTTGGCATGAACAGTTGGTTGAGCGGTCATGCTACTTATGAAGCAGGTTTGGGAGAAAAACCAAGGCATCTCTTTGGGATGTTAAGTTTGAAGTGGCTGGTAAACATTGTACTCCATATTTTTCCAAAGTTTCTGAAGTAAACATGTATTTTTTTAAAATTATTTTTTCACATTTAATGTTTACTCATTTTTGAGAGACAGAGAGAGACAGAGCATGAGTGGGGAAAGGGCAGAGAGAGAGAAAAGGAGAGACAGAATCTGAAGCAGGCTCCAGGCTCCGAGCTGTCAGCTCAGAGCTGACGCAAGGCTCGAACTCACAAACTGGGAAATCACGACCCGAGCCGAAGTTGGACGCTTAACCAACTGAGCCACACAGGCGCCCCAATATGTATTTGTTAATACATGTTTTACTTTATAAAGTTATTTTGAAAATGAAATGAAAGAAAAATAATGAAGACTTCACCCCAAAATTGCACATCAGCATCCAATATTTATGTTCATTTCTTTATGTTCTCTTTACGTCCTCAACATAGTTTTCATGTAACTGTAATAATTGTTTATTTGTGTGGGGGAGGTATTTTTTTCTGATTTTTTCTTCTCATCTTGATTTCATGACACTTTCATGTTTCTATGTGTCTATATAATAGATAATCATATTTATTGTTTTAATGGCTGCATAATATTCTATAGTGTTTTCTCATAATTAATTTAAACTTTCTTCCCTTGTGAAAATTTACAGTTGTTTTAGGATATATTATTAAATATACTACTTCAAACATCTTTGTATGTATTTTTTTCTCTGTAATTATTTTCTTTAAATTAGTGGGATTCTTTTTTAAGACAACATTTTGTTATAGAACATTCAAATAAATGCAAAAGTAGAAAGAACAGTCAGTATTCATATTTCCCAATTGCCTTATTATTTTTTTTAATAATCTGTTTGACTCAGGATTCAAATAAGGCCTAAATATTGCAGCAGTTGATATGTTCCTCAAATTTCTTTAAGGGTCCCTTTCTATCTTTTTTTCTTTTTGTTGAAGAAACTAGGCCTCTGACCTGTAGGATTTCCCATCATTTAGATTTTACTACCTATGTCCCTTGGTGTCATTTAACATGTTCTTCTGTCCCCTATGTTTCTAGTAAATTGGTAGTTGGATCTAGAGGCTTATTCAAATTCATTTTCTTTCTTCTTTTAAAAAACACTATTCCCCAGGTACAAATATCTGGTTGTCTTTTTTTTGTGATGAGTCAGATCTATGAAAGAACATAATTACACTCTTTCATAATAAACGTGAGAGAAATTAGGTAGAAATTATGGTAAGAGAAAAATGGGTGGTGTAGACTCATGGTTTTCCTTGGTCTCAGATATAATGTCGTCTTCTCTTGCAGGAGGCTGAGAAGATGTTAGAAATGGGGGGAGACAAGTTCCCCTTAGAGAGCAGGAAGTTACTAAGTAGTCCTGGAAAGAACAACAGTTTCAGGTAAAACTCCCCAAAATCCACAAGGAGTTGACTGTTTTTTTGGTTGTTCTAGAAACAATCTGGCTTTGTGGTGGGGGTGGTCACAAATGCGATCACTGGTATAAAGAGCTAACGTTCAGCCTCTCCATTCCAACCTGGGAAAACACCTTTTCCTTCCATGCTTTACTGAGCACCTGCTAGACGCCAGGTACCACCCCAGATGCTGGGAAAGGAGAACAGAGGTAAGGGAGCCCACATACTGAGCGTCTTCTCTGTGCTAGGACTGTGCTGGAAGCTTTACTTACGTATTCTCATTTGATCTTTGCAGCAGCTCTCTGATAAAAACCTCATTACCCACCTTTGTCCAATGAGGAAACTGAGGCTTGGATGGCTTTAGGTAATTTCCCCAAGGTCACAATGCTGCTAAGTAGAAAGCTTAAGAGACAAACCCTAGTCTTTGTATTCATCAGATCAGTGCTCCCTCTGCCTTTCTCTGCCATTTTCCGGAGATGAATAGGATATGGCCTTTGTTTCCAGAGAGTCCTCAGCCTGTGGAATTCCCATGCTTGGGCAAGCCTTTGTCGAGGGGCAGAGGCAGCCCCTTCAGTTTGACTCATGGCATCTGTGGTCCTAGGAGCCAAGGGGGAACCAAACTGGGGTCCCCCAAATTCCTTAATTTCTGCCAAGGCTCTTAGCTGCCTTCTCTAGCTAAGCTATTGCTCACCACGGGACACGGGACACTAAATTGGTCCGTTAGTGGTTTTATTCCCGGCATTTTGTTTCCACTGTGGAAGAGGTACACATAAGCTGAAAGAAGCCCAGAGGCTGAGAGGGGGCAGAAAAGAAAGAGAGAGGGGATCTGGGTCATCTAGATCCTGGATAATTTATTGCCAAATCATTGAATCCATTGTGGTTTATACTGAGGGGAAGATGGGGAAAGTCACGTCGTTGGGATTTTTTTTTTTCAATTTTGACTTATTTACTTTTGACAAATAAAAAAATATATTTAAGGTGCACGACATGGTGTTTTGATATCTGGACACATTGTGAAATGGTTACTGTCATCAAAGTAATAACATATTCATTACCTCTTACAGTTATCATTCCTTATTTTGTGGTGAGAACACTTGACATCTACTTTCTTAGCAGATTTCAAGTATACAGTACATTACTATCAACTATGGTCACCATGCTGTATACAGGTCTTTAAAAATTATTCACCTTATAACTGCAAATTTATACCCTTTGATCACTATCTCCCCTTCCACCCCACCTGCCCAGCCTCTGGTAACCACCAGTCCACTGTCTGTTCCTAGGAGTTTGATTTAAAAAAAAAAATTTTTTTAATGTTTATTTATTTTTGAGAGAGAGAGACAGACAGGCAGAGTGTGAGCAGAGGACAAGTAGAAAGAGAGAGAGAAGGACACACAGAATCCGAAGCAGGCTCCAGGCTCTGAGCTGTCAGCACAGAGCCCGACATGGGGCTCGAACTCAGGAGCTATGAGATCATGACCTGAGCTGAAGTCGGATGCCGAACCAACTGAGGCACCCAGTCGCCCCATCTTTTGGCCCTTTAAAAAGAGACTGGCTTGTAGAAAATTTCCTAGTACTCTGGGCTTCTAGGAGACCAAGGACTCGATTCAAGGCCTTGATTGTCCTCTTACTGACATTTGACCTTGGGTGATCACTTAGTTCTGAGAGTTTTGGTTTCTGTACCTTCAAAATGAGGATGTTAATCACCTCTGATTGATAGTGAAGATATTGTAACGAGTGCTTTGTTAACTACAAATGGCAAGCATTTGGCCATGTAAGTGAGAAAACCAACGAAGACTGCTTAGCACCATGCCTGGCACACAGCGAGCCTAGCACACAGCGAGCGTTCAGTAGGGGGTAGCTCCTGAGGCTCCTGTTGACATCATAGCACTGTCAGGGCAGGATGGCTGTGGCACGGCTGCCTGCCACATGGCACAGCAGCCCAGCCCTCAGCACCACCTCGTAGGCCACCTTGCCTCTCTACATTCCAACCACCTGGCTCCTGGTGCTGCTGAGAACTGTTAGCTGAGCCCCCTCAGACCTACTCTTTCCTGCCTGGTGGGGTGTGATCACTATAGACCGAGATACGTATTTTATTTGTGTGTCCTATGTTTATTGTCCTAAGCATTGATTTCAGATGTGACCCCTCTGAGATTAATATATCTGATGAAATGCCTAAAACTACGGTCTGGAAAGCTCTCAGTATGAACTCTGGAAATACAAAGGAGAAGAGGTAAAGAGAACTATAGTTGCTGATTTTTATTTATTTTGTGCTTTTAAAAATAGCAATCATGTTGAAAGTAAAATATATCTAAGTTGTAAAATTAAATTTGTCTAAAAAAATATCCCTTCCAGGACTGGTGCCTAACCCCAGGTGAATTGCTATATGCCTCAGAAAAGGAAAAAAATGTTTTTTTAACTATTTGCACAGATGTGCTGTTTTGAGCTGCCCATTTACACAGCCAGCCCCCAAACCAAGGAGTATGTGGATGTGTACATTGCCTTTCTCTAGTCACCTGAATCCTCTTTCCAAAAGTTCCCATTTCAAAATCTCTCTGGTTACCGGAACCACACAAACTGGAAAATGGCCAGAATGTCCAGAGAGTGTCGATCATGCCAATACAGACTCCACCTATTTCAGTCATTCCATAATGAGAACTGTTGCCAAGGAAAGATTTGAAATATTAAACTATAAACAGGTTTCCGATTTTGGAAATGAAAATTCTGTGTATCATTTGCCAATAGCATAGATCAAGTTTAATCAGGTTGCTGAAGAAAATGCAAGGACTTGAGGCATCTTTGCCTGCACCGAGCGAGGGTGGCTATGTACCCAAACTACTTGAATAATTTAGTCCAAACACCATTTTAAGAAGTCAGCCTTTAATTAAAGGCAAAATCTTAGGTCTTATTAAAGGCAACTTTTCTAGTTAAAAAAAAAAAAGCAGTAGGCCAGGAATTAGGGGGCCTGGTCTAACTATTTATTTCCGTGTGTAACCCGGTAGGCTACTGTTTCTGGCACTCAGTTTACTGAGCGGTAAAATGGGGATAATAATAACTAACTGCCTCACTCATAAGAATGCTCTGAGGAGGAGCTGAAGTACTTTGAAAAGTCACAGCCACCAGTGGGTGGTAGTGGGAGGTTATTCCTTCATCGAATGGGTTAAAATAAATCTGTGCTGAATGTGAGTGAAATATAGAATCTTGTTTCCTTCAGAGGAAAATCCAGGCAGCTGTCGAAATGTATAACGCACATGGTTATTTTTAGTTGAGAACTAGTCTACTTGTAAATGAACTTAAAATATAGCCAGATCCAAATTGTGGTGACATCTTCAAAGTGTTGTGTTAAAAGCAGGAATGAATCATGTGTTCCCTTTTTGTCTAATTGTAACACTTTTATTCAGTCTCTTCAACTAAAAGTCTTTGCTGGGAAGGAAGATTTGGGCCGTGAGGTGCCTCAGGGAAGTTCTGGTTACAGAGAAGATGTGAGTCTCTCAGAGAAGAAGCAAGACCGAGTCTGGCCCTGCCCGTGGTCATGTCAAAGCCATGCCGAAGCATTCAGTTACCCGTGCTGTGCACTGGAGGGCACCCAGCTATCCCCATACCAGCAGCCAGTCACCAGATGTGGACGTGAAGCAGAAGACCACCTCCTGTTGGTACTTCTTCCTTTCTCTTTCTCTTCAGAATTGCCACCAGTGAAGACCCAGCTTCCCATTTTCCAGACATTTTCTCTGAAACTCTCTGCTGGTGAACAGAGCCATATGGATCCATGCTGCCGCTGAGGGTTCCTTCGATGAGTTCCCTCTTCCTAAAGGATGGGATGGGGGAGTAGGAGGAGAGCAGAGAGAAAAGGGAAGGCTCTCCCGCCCTGTAGAATCTGCAGGCTCCCAGGCAGCCCTGGGCCTGGGTTTGATGCCTACTCTGGGGGATGCTGGTCAGACCCAGAGGCTGTCAGGAGGGTCTGCCGTTAGGACGGTCGGCAACCTGGGCATCGGCAGGGGCCCACCACCACAGCCGGAAGATGCCTCTGCCTCCGAAGCATCTTTATCGCTCCCTAGCAGCAGCCTGTGTGACTCGGTGAGAGCCTTGGATGATGAAAGGGCCATGAGGGACACCGGAGTTGTTTAGCTCAGACAGGAAGAAGGTCGGGGGAAATAGATAATGATAAGCGAGGATGAGCAGCTTCTCTTGGTTTCGCTAAGGATAGACCAAGAGAACGAGCTTCGATTGCTACAGAAGGAGTTGGTTTAGACACCAGGAAGAACTTCCTAGCCTGAAGAGTTGTCGTGGTGTCTGCTTTCTAGACACCTGCGAAAGGTTTGATGATAGTTGTTTGTGAGCAGAAAGAGAGATAAGGTGTTTTTACTGGCCACGTTGTGGAAACATCCATGTCTTGCCGCTGTCTCTTGAGGACGCATTCTGATTCCACTCCTGGAGAGATCCAAGTGCTTACGTAATGTCTCCCTAGCTGCCTTAGTAGCGAACCGTCATCAACTCAATGGACCAAAACCACCTTCAGCCATGTGGTTTCTTCATCATCATGAATTTCTTTCGGTTGACAGATGTATGACTCTCAGATGTAAAAGACCACACTGGGAAATGAACTGTAAGTGGTGAGATTAATTTTGGTATTTGGTTGAAAACTATATTTATAGTTTCTCTCTTCTTTTCTCTGTTGCAATGAATATCAAGGGTTTGGACTCCAGTGTGTATATCTTCCCTTCCTTTGTGCACAGAATGTGACTAGTAAGCGTGTCGGTACCCAGGGAATTTGATCCTATCAGTTTTCCATCCTGGAAGACCTTTGTACAGTGGGATGTTCTTTCAGGTTCCTCTCCTTTCGTAGGTGAAGAGTTGGCTACAAAACTTCATTGAATGTTGCATTCCTTAGCCTCTTAAAACATATCAGTGTATTCTGGCCTTGCTCCTTGGAGTAAGACTCCTTACGCCTTTGAAATTGAAGGAATCCCGCATTTCTTGACCATTTCCACATCTCCTAGGACCACACCTGTTTTAATACACAGATGGTTTTCAAAATATTTAACAACTGGTACAGGATGGACACCAACCACTCAGAACGGATGCCTGCTGTAAGCAAGCAGTGTGCAAGGCGGTGCCAGTGCCTCGTGACCAAACATCATGCTACTTGCGGACATTAAAGTGATATCCCATTGAACTGTGGGTATTGCTCCTGGTTTGTCTAATTTCCGCTCACAAGGCTGTTTTATGCAGAGCCTTGGCTTCCCTTTATATAGTGCAGACAGGAACAGGCATGCATCTTCGAACTATACGGGCATTAAAATCTTGGCGAACCAAAGCTTCACATTTGATCACTTTAGGAGAAATGTAATAATTGTACCCATTTACCTACCTAGTGTAGAAAAATCAAAAGGCAACCTGTCAATGGGGAAAGCTTTCCTGCTGGCTGACTTTCCCTGCCTCTCTCCGGCAGCTTCCTTGAGCTTGCCTCCTCCTTTGGCTTCCTCGTCCCCTGAGAACACTCCCACTTTCTTCCTCTATCTTGTCCCTCCCATCTTTTCCTGCCACCTCTGTGTAGGAAGGTTGGTGGCTGCTTCTCCTGTCCCCCTAGTCTCAGCACAGCTGGAAGGAATGTGATAGGGAAGAGCCCATCGTACAACAAATGAGGTGGCAATATCACTCAGAAAAATCTCTCTCCTATTTCATCGATGTCTCACGATGCCTTCCTTGTGTAGGCTCTCGAGAGCAGAAACCTGTCTTTATTAACTCTGTGCAGTGCAGTTACCGGACCATGTGTGTACTTTCAGGCCTTCCCGAGCCACATCCTCCCAGGTTACTGCGCCGTAGGAACGTTAGTTACTCTGGAAGCCTGTGCCAATCCTTTTAGGCCATTACATCTTTCTCAGATAACAGCCAGCCTCATTTCTGCTACATCTCAGTGGTAGACACCATTCCCCCCTACTCTCATTGTCTCCCTTTTCCCAACCCCCACCCAACCCTCAACCCCGGTCCTACCTGCATGCTTCCTTACTCAGGTCTGTGGCCGGTGGCTATGGTGGCACAGTCAGTTTGGGCAGTGTTGGGGACAGGAAACTGGGAGTGGAGGTGAAGCAGCAGCAGCGTGTATGTGTGTGTGTGTGTGTGTGTGCGCGTGTGCATGTGTGTTCATCGACAAATACGAGTGTGTCCATGAGGTGTCACTGCTGCTATTAAATAGTTTTGTGTACCTAAGCTGGGAGGGGGACATCAAAAAAACATGATCATTCCCCTCTCTAGGGATTCTCTTCTCAGACTTCTCTGATAGAATAGCTTGAGGGCAAATATAGGCAGATTAGTCTATAGGAAAAGATGTTTAAACTCAACGTTAAGTAGAAACTGACAGTTTCTACTTGGGCCAGAGAAGCAGTCCACCTCTTTCATGACAAGGGAGATTTCAGGAACGGTTTGAGCGTTTGCAGGCTGGTGCCCTGATGGGCTGGTGGTGTCAAAGTAGGAAGGGAGGGAAGCCAGGGATTGAAGAAACTGATGGTAAGTGAAATCTTGGTTCTAATGGTAAGAACTGGTGTTGCTGAGTGGTTGGGTTACTTCCTAGCTCATGACCTTTAAGGGAAGGGTTGGTCTAGAGAGAAGGTAAAGCCCAGCAATCTAGTATGAACTTGCCAAATACGTTCGGTTGCATAAAATGCAGGCTAGCTCTTTGTGGCTACATAAGATTTCCAACTTCTGATGACGGGCTTCTCGGAAGATCTGGTGTTTACATATACAGCTCCTGTCCCCATCTCCTTAGTCATATAAATTTGCCTTTGGGATAGAGGGGCAGGGAACCATTTATTCCAAAAGATGGTGTGAATAGTTGCTATTTCTCTTTGTCTGGGATGTGATTGGCTTTTAAATTAGTCACAAATCTTTGGTAAAAATCTGGTAAATGCTAAGTCTCAGGCTTGGTTGACATCTCAGGCTGTGAGAGCTGTGACCTTCAAGAAGTCTCTGTGCTTTCTGGGCATCCAAACAAGACAGTTCCCGAGACTACTTTATTTTCTACCCACTTTGCTCTCCAGACTTCCCTCTTAGCAGAGGAACCAATGGTTCTCCCTGCGTCTTCTCTATGAACTTTAATGTCTGTGTTCTGAGCCTCTAGGTTTTCTTGAAGCAGGGGAGAAGGTAGGGACCCTGGCTTTCCTTTCAACTGGCATCAGAAGTCCCATCCAGTGTGTCCTCTCTGCTGCTGCTTCAGTCTCTACATTTCTTCTTCTACAGGAACGTTAGCACCGCCTCCTAGGACTGTTCAGCGGTCTTTGCTGGCTTGTCACTGCGTTTCCCTCGGACGTCTCAGGTTTCCAAGCCACATCCTGGCAGGACATTCAGGAACCTGGCACTGAATGTTCTCAGCCTTCTTGATTTTCTTTTGGTTGTGGCTGTCAGGCCTCCGTGATGTAGAAATCCTTCCTGCGGGCTCTGACTGGCCAAATGAGACATCATCCAAGTTCCGCCCCTTTTACTGACTCAGCTTCCTTGGCTTCCTCACTTCCTCGAGCAGCCTTTCTTCTCCTTTCTGCCTCGGTCTTTCAACTCCTCCTTGGATGGCAGTCAGAGGTCCTAAAACCCACCACCAGTTGGGGGTGGTGAGAGAGGTGAGGATGTTGGGCAGAAAGGGGACTTTCTGTTTTCCTTGCTTGGGGTGAGGGGCTACAGATTCTCAAGCCCTCACACTCATCCATATTTTAATAGAAACAGAAAAAGATATCCCCAAATCAAATCGGAGTGGTTTTTCAACCAAATCTACTCTTTTTGATTCTTGGTGCCCTTGTTCTCTTACACGAATTATAGAGAATGGGCAGCTGACTCCGTTAACATTTCTTTGCTAGAAAGGAGGCTAATTTTCATAACCAGAAGAGATGTGAAGGAACTGTATCAGTGCGTGAAGCATGAAAAGAGGGAAGGAGTGTTATGTGAGTCTCTTCAATAGGAAAATTCAGAAAGTGGAATGATTCATCCATAGGCAAAATTCCTCTAGGACGTTCTGTGCTCAAAGGGAACGGAATGGTTTCTGATCCTTCTGAAAAGGAATGGCATTTTTCTTACACCTAACCCACTTTCAGCATTGGAGAGTACAGAAGGCTTTCTTCGAGCTGATGGCGTTAATATTTCCTGAGAGAGAGAGAGAAAAGCTACCCACGGCATGTCTCCAAGCCCGGCAGGAAGTAGCTTGGGCTTCTCTAGCAAGTTTGCAATGGACCCCAACGTGCAGGTTTTCGTACATGCGATCATGCTGGAAGCAGAAGTACCAAACTGAATGTGCAATGACTCCTTCTGCAAAAGAGGCCAGAATCCTCTTCCCCACTCCTTTCTCCCATATTCCCTCCTCCAAGATGCTGAGCCTCCCTCATGTTGATCTCTGTCTGTCTGATTGGTTAGATACGGCTGCCCTAAGCGAATGGTGTCAGGTGGAGAGCAGAGCACGCTTCCCGCGGAAGGGGACAACTCGAGGTGCTGGTACATTTCTCTTGTTTTCTATGTTCTTCTTTCTAGTAGGTCTCGTGTAGAGATAGAGATATTTTTGTTTTAGAGATTCCAAAGTATATATTTTTAGTGTAAGAAATGGACCCTCTCCACCCTCCATGGTGTAAATAGAACCGAGAACAAATGTGTTGTTGTGATAATCCCATAGCAATCTGTGGTAGGAATAGGACCCTCTCCCTTGCCACCAGGTCTCACGGTGTGTGTCTGTGAACCAGGGGAGGTGATTGTGACACCTCTGCCTGCCCAGACCTTCCTGTGCTCAGTGGGTGAAAAATAAAGTCTGTGTAAACTGTTCACACCTGTGGTATTTTTTGAGCCCGAACCAAGGGGCTGAACCAATGCCGGCCAGTTTCAGAAGGTGGGAAAGAGTGAAGGGGGGTCATGAAGGTGGTGGAGAGAGGAGGGAGGGGTGTCTGCTGGGCGTGCGTTAAGCAGGGCACATGCACCTCCTTGGGGTCGACGCCGCGCAGTCCTTGGGGCAGAGCCACGGAGGGAGGCTCTTAGGGCCCTTTCCCTGGGGACTGCCTAGACTTATGTTTGGGGTGGGGGACAGGAGAGCAGGAAAAGATAGCCCACCTTGGAGATACAACCGGGCTGACAAGAGCGACTGCTAATATTTAAGGACTCTACTGCCTAGAAATCCAGATTTTAGGAGCGCTTGGCTGGCTCAGTTGGGAGAGCATGTGACTCTTGATCTCGGGGCCATGAGTGTGAGCCCCATATTGGGTGTGGAGATTACTTTAAAAAAAAAAAAAAGAAGTTACTCCTCCCTTAAAAAAAAAATAAAAGAAATCAAGATTTTAACAATCGCTATCACTTGGAGTGTTCTGGGTTTGGGGGGGAGGGGGGGTGCCCCATTTATCTTCTTCTCAAATCCAACCGTTGGAAGGTTGGAGAAAAGGGGAAGAGGGAGGCAATGGCGTAAGAACAGAGAGACCAGCGAGTGGGTGAAAGGCAAGGGTGTGGGGAGAGCCAGTCAGCAAGCACCATGGAGTTCCTAGAAAGACACCACGTGAGGGCACCCTGAGCACAGAGCGCAGTGTGAATATTAAGGAGAATAAGGCCAAGTTGGACGATGGACCTAGAACTCACTAGCTCTGGGGGCTTTTGCTGTCTTTTGGCTATTCGAAAACATACTGACGGTGTACACACTATGTCATTTTGTCTCGGAGATCCATGCTGAAATTGCATCGAGTAATGGGCAGCGGATGGGAAGGCTGCTTGTGCAGGACCTGGGGCCGGCTCTGATGCGGGCTTGGGAGGGGTTGGGGGGGAGCATTTAGCCTTCTCGTGTCCCAAGGACTAGCCTCAGGCTTGGGAAGGGTTCCATTAAGTAATATGTGAAAAGTGCTTGGAATGGCACGCGGCCCATGGTAAGCACATAGTTAAGTAACAAGAAATCTGGAGGGAGGCGGTGCCTGGTGGTAAATGCGGCAGCAATCACATCAGGACTCTGGTCGTGTTCTCTGCAGTTCTCTCGGCTCTCCCCTCATCGTCATCACGGGATGGCTCCAGAATTTCCAGGCATCACATCAGCCAAACGCAGCAAGAGAGAAGGGCATTTCTCCAGCTTCTCTCTCTTTCAAAGGGGAAAATTTTCCCCAGAGCCCCCCACCATGTCATTGGTCGGCACTGAGCCACCTGCCATCTCTCAGATGGGAAAAGGGACGGGATTCCCTTGTGTAGCTTGGACCACTGAGGCTGTATTCTCTGGGGTTGGGCTCATCTTCCCTGACCGTGCTGGTGCTCCAGTACCTGTACAGAATTAGGGTTCTGCTTGCGGGGAATAAGGCAGAGGCTAGACGTGATTTAATATCCCAAAGCGTCTGCTGCAGAAGGCAGGAGTGCCCGAAGCAGGGGCCTCCCGCAGAGCAGCCGGAACCTCACTGAAGGTCAGTGGCTCTCCACCTGACTTGACCTGAGATTCATCTGAGGAGATTTCGAACCTATGGTGCCTGGTTCCCACTCTACACCAGTTAAATGGAACCTCTGGGTATGAGTGCAGGCACTCATACCTGTTAGATTCTCTCCAGACGATTCTGACACACAAGGCAGGGTTGAACATCATGCTTCGCCTTGGCCCGACTCGGCTCTTGGCGTCTGTTTCACTTCCGGCCAGCTGATTTCTCAGCCTTCACTGTGTAAATGCTCGTCCACACTAGCTCCTCGGCAACATTAGTGTCTCTTTGACCCACCACAGCCTTGACCACCTCCACGTTCTTTCACCTTCACTGGGTCTGTGTCTCCAAATCAGACTCCCAGGTTTGAGGATGTGATGGGTCCCTCAGCAGGTCACCTTGGAGGTCCCGACCAGACCGTTGGGACTGGGGCCACTCCTGGGCCAACTAGCTGAGAGTGAAATTCAAGCAGTAAAAACTATGGCAGTCAAGGGGTGTTCCTTCAGCAGAGGCTGTTGTCGCTTGTCATTTCTTCTTGGAAGGAGACAAGGGCCAGGGAGGCACAGCAATCGACGCGTCTGGTTATCTTTGTGATGCCCAAAGGCTGATCCCCAGGTCACAGACCTGACCACAGACTCACCCCTTTTACCTCTTGGTTGTGTCCAGGAACACACAGGCACACGCCTGCAAGAAAAAGGTGCAGGTTAGGTGCACTGCTCCCTTCCACCGTTGCCCCACACGTCCCTGATGGAGCACACTTGCCTGCATCTCACCTGTCCGGTGCTCGCTAGTGGAGGGGGGCACGGAGCTTCTGTCGGGAGGCAAAGTGGGTGTGACTGAGGCTCTCAGCAAGCAGCAGTGAATATAACAGGTAAACCAGGCACAGGCCTGCCTGAGTTCAAGTCCCAGTTCTGCCTTGACAGCTGTGCGACCTTGCATAACTTGCTTTCATCTGTGCCTCCCGTTTCTACACTGCACAGTGGAAGGGCTAGGACCACCACCGTCTAGGGCCAGGGGGAAGGCTAAATGGATCACCAAGCATGGTGGGGCCGGCCTTGCGTGCCCTCCGTGCCCCCTCTAGCGGCAGCCTGCTTGCCACCCCGGTCCTCGGCTCTGTGGCTGGGTGGTAAAATGGGGCGCTAGGGCCAAAGGTAAGGAGTCACAGCACTGCAACCTTTGTCTGGGCTGTTTGTGGGTATTAACTCCGAGGAAGGAAGAGGCGTCACTTGGGCTTCTTGGCCAAAGCCATGTTCTCCAGCTCAGCTTCCACCCGAGACTTTAATGTGGGGTTTTGGGGTGCTTGCCCAGTAAGATTATCAGTCTTTGTTTGGGTGTATGCTTCCTAGGTCCAGGGGGAGAGGCAGGGTGACCCAAGCCCCTAAGGGTAATGGCCATGTCTCCATTATTACCATGGTCCCCAATGCCCCGCCCCACTCTCAGAAATTACAGAATGAATTACAATCACCTGATTTCCTTCATGGCCACAATGGGTAAGGAGTAAATGCCCAGGCCTTGACCATCCAGGCAGAATAGTAAGTTTTCTAGTGACTTCAGGCTATGTGATTCCAGGGCCGATTTTGAGTCCTGTTGCCCTCAGTTTCCATTCCGCCAGCTGCATGAGGTTCCTGTCCATGGGGTCTGCATCTAAAACACACACCTGCATGTACACAGAAAATAATTAAGAAGACTTACCGAAAATAAAAGCATTAGAGAAATATGAAATAAGAGAACATAACAGTTTTATCGCTTGTGAATGGCTGAAGTTGAGGAAACGAGCCCAGTGTTCCAGAAATTACCTGAGATATGGCCAGGTATGCAACAATTTGTTTGAATGAATGACCAAGGGCAGTGACAACCAGTCCTGAGCAATCCTGAGAAAGTTTTCTCAAGAAGAACTTTAGGATGCACTGGTAAGATGCAAAGAACTTGAACTGATCAACTATTTGGGGAACCCGAGTGAATAGTCGATGGTGGTCGAATGTTCTCATCGTAAGTCACTGCATCCCTCTCCCAAAGTTTGGTGGAGAGATGTCCAAAGCAATGCCCTTGAGAGGAACAGATGGAGAAAATGAGGAAGACATTCAGGGAGCCCTGGCAGCTGGTTTATGTCATCATCGCCCTGTGAAGGGTGTGTGGGAATAAGGGTTCTCAGAGGACCTCCAATTGGACTCCTATCAAAAATAAGATGGCTTATGTCAAGCACAGTGGTGAGGACCATGGGTTCTGTGGGGTGTGCGAGGGCATCCCTTCGGAGCCTTGGAAATCAGGCCTCCAAAGATGAGACCGTCTTGGAGGAGGGGAAAAAAAGAGGGTGTGGACCAGGTCCCAGAGGCAGGAGTACTGATGGAATGTTCTGAGGCCAGTGAATTTGAGTGGTTTGCTTGCAGTCAAAGGTGTTGTGTAAGGAAGTAATTCTACATAAGTTTGGAGACGGAGGAAAGAAGACCTTGAATGCCAGGATAAGAAGGAGTGAGGAGTTCCTGTAGGCTCCAAGCCACGGTCAAAAGGGAAATGTACGTTTGCTCTGGTGGTGGCATCGAGGAAGCACCGGAAGAGGGAAATCCGGAATGGGTGGCCAGGCACGGTGTGGGGCCGGGGCAGTGGTGACGAAGAGGGAGGGCAGACAAGAAAGATGAACTGAAGGAACAAAAATGAGTGTGGGGGAAACACAGGTGGCACGAATCTCTCTCTAATGTCACACATCTGCGAGAAAGGAGAACTGATTTGATGGAGCTTCAGAGGACAACAGCCGGGACAACCTCTCATCTCTGCACAGGCAGATTTGGGCTCAGTGTTAGGCACTCGGGCGAAAGCTGTCCGAGAAGGGAATTCGCTGCCCCGGGAGCCTGTGGGCACCCAGCGCTGGAGGTGCCCCTGGGGTGCGCAGGGAGGCCATCTGCCGAGAGAGCGCAGGTGTGGGAGGGCCCGTGACTCTGCAGCAGGGACGGGGTGGGAGCTGCAGACAGACGACGTTACCTGCGAGGAGGATGAGCCACGGGAGGGTGGTGATGAAGGAGTGGGTGGGGAACAGATGTCTGAGTCGAGTAGACGGAGCGAGCGGTGCGGGGAAGAGAGTGAGTGGGATGAGGTTGTCTGCTTCTGAGGCCGAGTGTGAGGATGGGGCCTCTGCACTGAGTCCCCAGTGCTCTGGGGCTGGGTCTTTGGGCTGTGTGGGTCCCAGGTTACATGGCTCTAGGTTAAAAAAAAATGCAGGGCTCCAGAAGGACACGAGAGGGCATTTTTCTGGCTGTCCCTTGCCCCCCACCTCCTATCATAGGACTTCCAGGCTCTCTTGTTAAAAGACCCCAGAGCCAACTCGTGTCTGCTCATGATCTTGGTGACCTCAACGACCACCTCTCCATCTGGGCCTTGGTTCCGGCTCTCGGTGCCATGCCCTGTGCCGAGTGAGACCCTACCGCCACCCCTGCCTCTGTCACCCACCGCGGACATGCTGTACCGGGCCAACACCGCACATGCCGATGGCAGTGCTGAGCTGTTCTTCCCGGTCCAGGGAAAGGAGGATTTCCTCCCAGCGTCAAGGCCCCGTCTGCCATTGGATTCCCAAAGCTGGTTAGTTGCCCTGGTTCATCAGGTGTGTCAAAGGAAGAGCGTTCTCTACAAGGTGGCAATTGCCTGGGGGCCCATGTCCCCTTTCTTCAAAGGGGTGGAACATGCTGACCTCTACTACTAATGCCCTACCTTGGTCCAACCAGTGGTGTCCAATGTCAAGGTCATGCGGGCAGTGGAGGCTGTGAGTGGGGCTTGCTCCCAGAAGGAGGTATGGGGAGAGCTGGCCTCATTGCTCATGGAGCATCCCCAATATAAAAAAATTACCATACCCTGAGGGCTTAGCGTGTGTCAAATGCTGGGCCAAGTGCTTTAAATTTATAATTCACTTAACTCTCACAACAACACTTTGAGGTAAGTATTGTTATTCCTTTTTTACAGGTGTGGAAACTGAGGTTAAGAAAGTGAAGTGATTTGCCTGATGATGGCCAGTCCGTAGATGGCAGAGCTAGGATTCAGACCTAGATCTTTCTGAGTCCAAAACGCATCCATGCTCAAAAAACACATCATTGTTCACTGTTCTGACCACACTGGTTCAGCCTTGTCCAGTCTGGGGCCAAATGACCACTTTTTTGAGGGCCGGGTAATTTGGTTTGGCTGACTTGCTTACTGAGCCAACAAATAATGAGGGTGCCGCCCCCAGTGCTTAGGACACAGTGGTGAACAAACTGGTGGAGGTTCCCAGTCTAGAAGGGGGTGACGTAAGTGAACACATTACATTGAGGAGGAGGCTGATCTCACCAACACGATGAGCAGTTTGGAAAACTTCTGGAAGGGACCTCGGTCTCCTGGTCGTTACATGGCCCTGGGGAAGGGGAGGTCAGGAGATGGGGTTCTGGTCCTGACTCTGCTCTTCACTAACTTCAGTTTCCTTCTCCGTCTCCAGTTTCTTCATCAGTATAATCGCGGGGTCACATTTAGATAGTTTCTTAACTCTCTTCTGAGATCGATGTCCAGAATGGGGGCAGGGATTGATCAGCAGGGTGAACCCTGGACTTTGGGTGTGGTGAACCGGGAGCCACAAGGGCCGGGCAAACCCGGAACCACAGGGCGGGGCAAACCCGGAAGACGGGACAGCAACGAGGCTGGGGAATCGACCAGGGACATCTAGGAGGGTCCAAGCAGGCTGAGTCTGGAATCCAAGAGGCAAATCTTGAGGTAGTGGCACCAGGAGAAAGGAGTCCCTTGCAGGACCTAGACCCCCAGGGACCCTCTCAGGGGCAGCCTTGTGCCCATGTTTATATGTGGACCCTGCCATTATTGACATTGATGAAAGTCCAAACCCGGGGGGGGGGGGGTTGTGGTCTCTGATCTGCCTGGAGGAGGCAACACAGATCCATTCAGATCATCACTAGGTCACACACTCAGCTTTGTACACCCTTTAATGAGTTATTGGAAAAATCTAACCAGAGGGAAGCTGCAATATGTTCCTGGAGTGATAGCCGCACTCTCAGACAACCCTGTGACCTTGCAGATCAGTCCCTGGGACTGGAGTCCTCATGCCGCTGGCAACAGTGTGACCGGGAAGGGTGGAAATGCACCCCCGCGGAGGAAGGAGTGACCTGTCTAACCCTCTAGATCAGGCCTCCGCCATCTACATGACAAATATATCTCACTGCTGGTTATCTTACCAGCTTCTCTGCAGACTTGATGGAAGCTGATCGTTCTGCATTCCGTCCTTCCCGTCCTCTGCTCCGCACTGATCCCCACTGATTTCTTCGCATCCCCCTCTCCCCTCGCACAAGACAAACATACCAAGGGATGTCATGTCTCAGAGAACACCGTGGGGCCTGTCCTCTCCGTCCCCCAGCTCCAGGTCTCACCTGGTTCCTGCTCACGTTGACCCTCACGGTACAGGTGCAGCAAGGCCCTCTCCTGCCCCCAGCATCTCTCCCATCTACCTACTCCTGTCACCCTCACCAGAGAATCAGAACCAGATGAAGTAGATGGATGCTATTGGGCTATACACGGTTCCAAATAAAACATACCTTTTGTGGAGCGCTGGATAGTAGGTATAATTATTCCTATTTTATAGATAAAGAAACCAAGGCTCAGAGATGCTTAGGAATTTTCCCAAGGTCACACAGCTATTAGGTGGCAGATATGACTCCGAAGCACTTTCCACTTCCTATTTCATTAATTCATCTCCCAGAACCTCTGAGGGAGGCTTAAGTATTTTAAACTGACGCTTTTTATCCAAATATGAAATTGTTTTGTAATACTAAACATGCTTTTTCCTACTCTATATTCTGCCCCCTGACTGCCCCCCAGGGAGGCGGTACATCTTCACAGGAAGACATTCTTACCCCAGCTCCTGAGGGCCATGAGCTACCTTAGAGTGACAGGATTCCATGTGGGGAGATGCCAACATTCCCCTAGACGCAGCCAGAAGAGTGAATCCGGAAAGAAAGGTTTCTGCCAGTGCCTTAGAATGGGAACCGCAGTTTTCTCTGAGCTGGAATCAGTCAAAGCACAAAAGAACAGGCCTTCGGGATCCCACGGCAGGAACAGCAGCCGGTCCCTCCTTTCTCCTTCGCTTGGACCAGCTGGGTCAGAAAGAGCCCAGCTTCCCCCGAAAGCACCTCTTCTCCCATTCGGTTTGTCTTGAACAGGAGGGGACTGACAGGACCCGGCCTCTTTCTTCACAGCAGTCTTTTTGCATATGGCATCTGATTCGATCCTGGAAACTGCCCGAGAGCAATTATTCTTATTTCCTTTTTAGAGATAAGAACATTCAGGGCTCCAGGGCCAGTTAGTGCTGTCCTTGCGTCCCTTGCTGCCTCCTGTCTAGGTCGGTACATGTCACACCCTTTCTTTTCAAAGTGGACATTTACCTACAGTTTGTTTCCTGGGGCAGATTTTAAAATTTTATCATAGAAGTCAGTTATAGACCTGTATTGTCCAATATGCTGTCCACTAGCCTTGTGTGACTATTTCAACATAATTAAAATTAGAGATTTAAAAATTCACTTCCTCGGTCACACCAGCCACATTTCAAGTGCTCTGCAGCCACAGGCAGCTAACGGCTCATGTATTGGACAACACAGAGGAGAATATTCCCATCGTTGCAGAAAGTTCTATTTGACAGTGCTAGTTAGTACCAAATACTTAGAAGATACAGAAAATGATAAAGCCACATAGGAGTATAAACGTACTCATTTTCCATTGCGGTGTAATGAGTTACTACAACCTTAGTGACTTATATAACAGGCTTCCTATCTCACACTTTCTGTGGGTCGGGAGTCTGGCCACAGCTTGGCTGGTCCTTGGCTCAGGGCCCCTCACGGGCTGTAATCAAAGTGTCAGCCAAGGTTTCTGTCTCGTCTGAGGCTCAGTCCTTCTTCCAAGATCATTCAAGTCATTGAGAAAATTGAGTCTCTTCCAGCTGTGGACTGTGGCCCTCAGCTCCTAGAGGCTACTCAGCTCCACGGGCCCTTTGCACCGTGATGGAGTGCTCCTTCAAGGCCAGCAGGGGAGCTTCTGGTACCTCTAGACCTGCTCTTAAAGGGCTCACCTGATTAGTTCAGGCCCCCCCAGGACACCCTCCCTTCTGATCAACTTAGAGCCAAGTGATGAACCAATTTTGATTAGGTCTGAGAGAGGTCCTGACCTTTGCCATACAATGTAACATCAGGATGGAGTGACGTCACATCACCTTGGCTGTAGTCTCTTGGCCAGGAGCACTTGTTTCTAGTCTTACGGGTTCCACCCACCCTCAAGGAGAGGGGATTGTACAAAAGGTGTGGAGACCAGGGGGCAGGGATCACAGGGGCCAACTGATAATTCTGCTCACTACCACCAAGTATAATAGTACGAAGAGACAAGTAGTGTGAAATAGTATGAAAAGACGCAAGTCAATAGATCTGTAATTCTGCCATTGACGAGAACCCTTGCTAGCATTCCGTTAGATTGCCAGCCCGTCCCTTCTGAGCCTATTTCTTTTCTACTACTAAAATCATGCTGTATGTACAATTTGAATCTGTTGTTGTTGTTGTTTTGCCATTATCAGGCCATGAGAAAGTCATTGCAAACATCATTAATGACGGGATAACATCCTACCAAGGGATATATTATGATTTTGGTAACCAATTCCCTCTTGTTGGACGTATATGTTGTTAATCGTTTGCCTGATCTTATCAACACTGTGACAAACATCTCTGTGCATAGTTTTTTTTTTCTACGTGTCACAGTATATGTAGAATAGAATTGACAATGGAAATTATTAGCGTAAAGAGTACAGCGATTTGTAAGACTCTTGATACACCTGACGGCTTTCTCCAGAATGCCAACTGCTCTTCCCCCAGCAGGGGGTGCGCATGCCCACTGCATAAGTCATAGTTTGGGACTTCTTGGGTTTGGTCGCGTTGAGATGGTTGAGCCTCCCTGAGCAGGACCACAGGGTCTCCAGGTTAACGTCCCACCTCCTCTAAACCAGGGAGGGGTAGCCCAGATTCTTCATCAGCCTCCACAATTTGAACAGAACCTTTCGCGAACGACACTACTCTTCCCTCGTCTGGAGAAACTGAGAGCTGTCTCCATTTTACCTGCTGTTTGAGCACAGCACAGGTGCACTTTTCAAGAGAAAGAGGAAGTTCAAGAAATGTTTTGAAATGTAGAAGATCCGTGCTCAGACTCTGGGGGATTTTTCAGGGACCCCCCACCCCACACAAATACTGGTTTATTAGAGAACAACTTCCCCCTTCTCTGCTGAGATTCACATGATGGCGAGGAGAGGATATTTTCTGTTGCAGGACCGAGCATGTTCAGCGAATAGGGAAAACTCTTCTATTTTTGAATTCAAATTCACAATGCTTCCGACAGCAGACGCGTGGGGTTTCCACACCAACAATTCTAACTGCCTGCAGTTAGTGCAGATACCACAGGTTCAGGGCTCTGTCCCCCAGGACTGTCCCCCACACACTTCAGAAGCCAATTGCAAGCAGTGGGTCCCCAGATTGCTCACGACTTCTGTCCAACTTGGCTACAAGCCAGAGGTTCCCATGACCTCCTCTTTTAGGTTTGATGATTCACTAGAGTGGCCCCTAGAACCCAGGGAAGCAGTTTACTTATATTGCCAATTTATTTCAAAGGATATTTTATTTTATTTATTTGTGTGTGTGTGTGTGTGTGTGTGTGTGTGTGTGTTTTATTTAAGGACATTTTTATTTATTTTATTTTATTTTATTTTATCTTTGTTTTTGTTTTATTTTGTTTTTAAATGAATGAATGAATGAATTTTTAAGTTTACATCCAAGTTAGTTGGATGCATACAGTGCAACAATGTTTTCCAGTGATTCATCCCCTATGTCTAACACCCAGTGCTCATCCCAGCAAGTGTCCTCCTTAATGCCCCTTACCCATTTAGCCATCCCCCCTCCCACAACCCCTCCAGCAACCCTCAGTTTGTGCTCTATATTTAAGAGTCTCTTTTGTTTTGTCCCCCTCCCTGTTTTTATATTATTTTTGCTTCCCTTCCCTTATGTTCATCTGTTTTGTCTCTTAAATTCCTCATATGAGTGAAGTCATACGATATTTGTCTTTCTCTAATTTCGCTTAGCATAATACCCTCTAGTTCCATCCACGTAGTTGCAAATGGCAAGATTTCATTCTTTTTGATTGCCGAGTAACACTCCATCGTATACATATACCACATCTTCTTTATCTATTCATCCATCAATGGACATTTGGGCTCTTTCCATACTTTGGCTATTGTGGATAGTGCTGCTATAAATATGAGGGTGCATGTGCCCCTTCAAAACAGCACACTTGTATGCCTTGGATAAACACCTCGTAGTGCAATTGCTGGGTCATAGGGTAAGTTTTAGTTTTAATTTTTTGAGGAACCTCCATATTGATTTCCAGAATGGCTGCACCCACCAACAGCGCCAACATCTGTTTTCAGAGTGGTTGTGTTCCCACCAACAACACCAACTTCTGTTGTTGCCTGAGTTGTTAATGTTAGCCATTCTGACAGGTATGAGGTGGTATCTCATTGTGGTTTTGATTTGTATCTCCCCGATGATGAGTGATGTGGGGCACTTTTTCATGTGCTGGTTGGCCATCTGGATATCTTCTTTGGAGAAGCATCTATTCATGTCTCTTGCCCGTGTCTTCACTGGATTATTTGTTTTTTTGGGTGTTGAGTTTGATAAGTTCTTTATAGATTTTGGATACTAACCCTTTATCTGATAGGTCATTTGCAAATATCTTCTCTCATTCCACCGGTTGCCTTTTAGTTTTGCTGATTGTTTCTTTCACTTTGCAGAAGCTTTTTATCTTGGTGAGGTCCCAGTAGTCAAAGGATATTTTAAAGGATACAAATGAACAGCCATGTCAAGAGATATATAGGGCGGAGTATGGAAGGGTCTTGAGAACAAGAGCTTCTGTACTCATGGACTTGAGGTGTGCCACCCTCCCACAACCTAGAAGCTGTACTTTTGGGATTTTTATATAGAGACTTCATCATTCAACCATGATCAATTATTAACCCAATTTCTAGCCCCACTCACCTTTCTAGAGGATGGGGAGGGGGGTGAGGCTGAAATTTCCAAGCTTCTAATCATGGCTCAGTCTTCCTGGTAACCAGCCCCCATCCAGGAGCCATCCAGGACCCACGCAGAGTCACATCATTAGAAACAACCATCCAGGAAATTCCAATGGATTCAGGAGATCTGTGTCAAATGCCTTCTACCACTAAGAAAATGATAAGGGTTTTAAGAGCTCTTTGCCAAGAACCGGGAGCAGAAACCAATATATATTTTTTCTATTGTTTCATACTCAGGATTGCCCTTTGTGCTCCGGTCACGCGGGAAAGGGGCCGAGGCAAGGTCTCGAGCATTAGCAAGCCTTCTCCCTGCTTGCTGGGCCCAAACTCCTCTCCCCATCTGGCTGTTACTCCAGCCCTTCATCCACATTCTGCCCCTGACTAGCTGTGTGACCCTGGCTAAGACACTTCCCTACTTTCCATATCAGTTTCCTTCTCTGGAAAGAGAAGATGCTGAGTTTCGGTGAGTTTAAGGTCATCTCCGTCCCTATCGCTTTATAATACATTTGAAATTACTCTGCCACGACACAATGTACATATTATGCATTTATAGTTTATTTTGTGGCACATAAATATCACGCATTGCCATTCAGAGAGGGAATGGATCTGTGCGTTTAGTCCACAAGCATTTATTGGGTGTGAGCAGGATTGATGCTAAGCTGAGAGATATGGAAATGATGTAGGGGCACCTGGGTGGCTCAGTCGGTTGAGTGTCTGACTTCAGCCCAGGTCATGATCCCGTACTTTTTGGGTTCGAGTCCCGCGTCAGGCTCTGTGCTGACAGCTCAGAGCCTGGAGCCTGCTTCAGATTCTGCGTCTCCCTCTCTTTATGCCCCTCCCCCATTCTGCCTCTCTAGCTCCCAAAAATACATAAACATTAAAAAAAATTATTGAAAAGAAATGGTGTAGAGTAAGAGAATCTGAGATGCTGGCTTTGTGGGACTTGGGTCCCAGGGAGGGTGGGCTGGGGGTACAGAAAGTAATAACATGATCTAGTAACCTGGCTCCCTTATTCTTGAGTCCCGGCAGCCATGGGCCCCCAGCATTAGGCTGGAGCCCTACACCTTCCTCATTCCTACTAGTTCTGGGATGTGTTCCCGAGGTCTTTCTTTCATGGTAGAACCCATCCAGAGCACCACTCAGACGGCCGCCAGACTCTGAAAACCACCGCAGCCCAGATTCCCCAGCTGAGTCTGCCTCGCCCCTCGGGATGGAATGCTTGGGGTGGACGGGTTTTGCCAATCCCCCTTTACAGGGTCTGCTGGTCTCTCCCAGGGAGGAGAGTGGAGACAGGGTTGCCACTCTGTATTCATGTGCCCTGAGAGGTGCCCAGCCGTAAGGGAGAATGGGAGCTGGGACCAAGCTCACGCTCCAGTCACCAAGCTGACACACGCTGTGCCCTAACACGGCCGTGTTTGGGTGGAAGAAAGAACACTTTTTTCAAAACTGCACAGACACCCTCTGGGCTGACGGTGGCTCTGGGTTTCCCAAGCTCTTGCAGTTCCTGTCACTTGTCACCGCCTTGGCCCATCATCCCTTGGCACGTCTTAGAGTTCCTCCCCTCTTCTCACCCACCGACATGTAACTCTGGGACCTTGTGACCTGCCCTTGAATCCCCGTTTCCATCCTCAATACTGCCCTACCCTCAGACTCCAGACTGATTCTGTCCCTGGCTCATCGATTACCTGAGCTGAGAATCAGTGTATCTGGGGAAAGCCTGGTTTCTGTGCAAGCCAAGTTGCGGAAGCATCAGTAGGAAAGTTCAATAATATAGGGAAGCATGTTCCCCAAAGAAAGGGGTTTCCTAAGGACATAAGCAAAGGGGCTGGTTAGGGAGAGGCCGAGGAGGACATGAGCATCGATATTCCCTGGATGTCCTCTCTCTCAGAAGGCAGCCTTGCTCCAAGCAAATCCCCAGGGCCTCAGACAAGCCGGAGGTGGTCCCTCAGGATCTGCAGCAGCAGGTTCCAAGGGCACAGCTGACCATATAGGGGAGCTTTCTCGCCCACACCTTTATTATCTTTACTCTATGGTCCTCTCTTTTCTCTGCCTCCTTTTGGAATAGGTTGTTGTCTCACAAGAATCCTGCACCCGTCCAAGCCCCCACACTGGTCTGTAAGGAGACTAGACTATAAAAGTCTTCAAGACAGGGCCCAGACCTATGGTGTTCATCTCTGCATTTCCAGGAGAGCACGCAAAAGATGCTCATTAACCCTTCGTTAAATAAACACATGGCCCGGGGTGCCTGGGCGGCTCAGTCGGTTAAGGTCTAACTCTTGATTTCAGTTCAGGTCACGATCTCATGGTTCATAAGATCAAGCCCCATATCGGGCTCTGCACTGACAGCACAGAGCCCGCTTGGGATTCTCTCTCCCTGCCCCTCCCCTGCTCACGCTCTCTCTCTCTCTCTCTCAAAAATAAACATTAAAAAAAAAATGAACACATGGCCCAACTCCAGGCAGCATTAACCTGCAATTATATGCTAATGGGGTACAAGGACATTTAAAGAGACAACAGATCCACACCAAATAGATTAATTACAGAACAGGCTCAGCTGGGTCCACGGCAAGGGTCTGCTTCCTGGTGTCTGTGTGGAAAAGGGTCAACCCGGCAGGCCCGGCGGCTCAAATCGCACGCCTTCTGGAGAAAGTCTCGTCTTCCGGACTGTCCTTGATCAGCTCCTGGAGATGACGTTTGAGCCCTTAGAATATCCTGCTTGATAGGAGATTTTTTTCCCCATGCTTGAGGCCTTGGGTCATAATTCGTCAGCCTGACCAGTTTATGCCAACAAAGTCACTATGGTAATGCCCATTTTGTACGCATGAGGCCCAGGACCATGGGTATCAGTCTGACCTCTAGCAGGGCAGGGAGCTAGAAACCGAGTAGCTCAAATCAGTCTCGCACGCGTTGTATCGCCTGTAAAACCCTGGCAACTCCCAGTAAAACCCTGGACCACAAGGCTTGGCTGTGCTTCTCTAGCTGACAGTGCTTTGCACGGGTGCTCGCACGTAGTTTCCGGCAGCATGAAGGGCACCCTCGTGCGACTCTACTGGGAGGGGACCCCTGGGAAGTTGAGCCTCATTTCTACCCGACTGCACCCCACACCCTTGTTCTCTTCGCTGACTTTAATCTGTAGCCTTCTGCTTTGATGAACCACAGCTGTGAGTCTGGGAGTTTTTCTGAGTCCCGCTGAGTCTTCCCAGAGAAACTTCGAGCGTGACGGTGGTCTTGGGGACCCCCAGCACGAGGTCTGGGACGAAAGAAGCGGAAGAATCTGCCTTCGGCGGCGCCGATGCCTCCTCACAGAAACACTTCATTCATTCATGCAACAAACGTTTCTTGAACACCTACGGTGCGTGGATGTCCCGTTCCAGGCCTGGAGAACACCAGTGAAACAGAGACCTCTGCCCTCACGGAGCTAGGGTTCTTGTGGGAGCAGGGGGAGAGGCTACAGGCAATAAAGAGTAAATAAGATAATAAATGCTCAGGTGGCTCAGGCGGTTAGGCACCCACCTCTTGATTTCGGCTCAGGTGGTCATCCCGTGGTTTGTGTGTTCGAGCCCAGCTTGGAGCCTGCTTGGGATTCTTTCTCTCTCCCTTTTTCTCTGCCCCTCCTCTGCTCACCCGTGTGCACTCTCTCTCTCTCTCTCAAAAAAAAAAAAAAAAAAAAAAGTCAAGCAGATACAGGGGCTCAGGGGTGCTGGGGCGAAGGCGGAGCCCATGGGGAAGGCAGGCGTGGCTTGACGGAGATGTGG
Source organism: Panthera uncia (assembly GCF_023721935.1). Classification (NCBI taxonomy): domain Eukaryota; kingdom Metazoa; phylum Chordata; class Mammalia; order Carnivora; family Felidae; genus Panthera; species Panthera uncia. The sequence continues at coordinate 75,971,441 of NC_064809.1, forward strand.
GAGCTGGCTGTGTGGGTGGCTGCTAAGCCAGGTCTCTGCAGGACAAGCCCCGCCCCTCCAGCGCTTCTCATTACTTAACGAGCACCATAATCCCTGCGGGAGCTGGCGAACAAACCAGACGCCCGGACCCCTTTTGTGTGCGTGGAGGGGGAAGGAGGATTCGTATTTTTCACAAGCACTGCCGGTGAGCCTGGCACTGGAGGTCTGTGAACTGCAGGTGAAGACACAGCCCGGCAGGCCGCCCGAAGGTGGCTAAGACAAGCCCCTGCCCTTGAAGAACTTCCTCTTCAGTCAAACAGAGTGGTATCGGGGCGCCTGGGTGGCTCAGTCGGTTAAGCGTCCGACTTCAAATCAGGTCACAATCTCGCGGTCCGGGAGTTCTAGCCCCGTGTTGGGCTCTGGGCTGATGGCTCAGAGCCTGGAGCCTGTTTCCGATTCTGTGTCTCCCTCTCTCTCTGACCCTCCCCCGTGCATGCTCTGTCTCAAAAATAAACGTTAAAAAAAAAAAAAAACAAACAACAACAACAGAGTGGTATCTGGGGGCACCTGGTTGGTTCGGACGGTGCAGCATCCAACTCTTGGTCTTGGCTCAGGTCATGATCTCAAGGTTGTGAGTTCGAGGCCCTCACGGGGCTCCCTGCTGACGATGTGGCTCCTGCTTGGATTCTCTCCCTCTCTTCCCCTTCCATCCCCCCTCTCAAAATAAATCCATAAATTTAACGGAAACTATTAAAAGAAGAAAAAAAAGAGGGGTATCTGAAAAAGCATAATGCCTTTTAGAGCATCTCTCGGCCATTTAATACCTCCGCGGGGCTTTCTGAGTTGACAGTTGCTGGGAGTAGAGAACTCTGCGGGGACACACCTGGGAAGCCAAGGTAGGAGGGATTGCGGCACAGTGATGAGCACTGCCATGAAAACGTAGGTTTCCAAGGCCAACAAAGGAGGCCCCGAAACACCGGAAACGTCTCCTCCAGGGAGGCAAGAGGGCTCTGAATCCTCCTAGGCTTTCTCAGAGGTGGCCCTGCCTGAAGGGACAGCGCCTCTGGCCACGGAGACTGGATAAATAGAAGGGGCCTTGGAGAAAGTGGCAAACGCTGGTGGTACAGCCCCGGGTCCCCTCACAGCTCCTCCACCCGCTCTGTGTCCCTCCCTCAGCATCAGTGCTCACCCCTGAAGGCTCCTGGCAGCTCCTGACTTCAGAGGACAAAACACAGGCGGGTTCTGGAGCTGCTTCACCCCAAGGCACCAAGATCTGCAAGTCCCTTGGAGTTCGCATCCCCCCCCCCCGCCCCGGGCAGTCGTGCCAGTGACCCCTGGTGCAGGACTACGACAAGAAAGAATGGTCTCTGTGCCCCCGGCTGGGACAAACTCTGCTACAACGTCTTCTCCAGGGCTCCCCACGGGATCAGGCCGAGGCTAGGACTTCCCCTGGAATCGAACACTGGCTTCTCCGTCCCTGTTCTGCTTTCCCGCATCGGAGTGGGAATATTTCTTAGTAAACCACTTGCGTGTGAAGCTTTGTCTTGTCTTTGTCTCATTCAAGCACAAAAGCAGCCTGTGCCCTGGCTCACAGCTCTTAGGAGATGGGACAAAATGAGGGGTGAGGTGGAAAAACGGAACCTCTTCCCGTGGCAGCCCAGAGAAGCATTCCACCCCGTTTCCCCAGCCTGGACCGCCAAACCTGCCTTGCCTGGTTTCTCTAGAAAGGACATTGCTAGTGCTTCAGGAGGCACCAGGCTTCAAACTGCTGTCAACTACGGGAAACTGAAATGCAAACTCAGTATCAATTCCAGGCAAAACCAAGGATGTACATCTGGAGCCCAGAGTTGGGGCAAATAACTTCAAAACTCACACAGAGAGGATTTACCTTTGTTAGCAAGCCTAGAAAGCGGTCAAACTGTTCAGGGGCGAGGAGACCAACAGGAGAACTTGTCTAAACAGACTCTCTGTCCTATCTTTGCTCAGCCCGCCCTCTGCTGGAGTGACTCATGAACAGCGGCTAGTCGGGAGGGACAGAGCCAAAAGCAGGTTCCAGAATTCTACTCAAATCCCACCCATCCTTCAGGGTCCAACTTAAACGTCACCTCCCCCGGGAAGCCTCCCCTGATTCTTGCTGCTGGAAACGAGTTCTTTGTTCTGTGAGTCATTAGCCACTTGGGGCATTAGCACATTAGCAGAGCCCAGAGCTCAGAGCCAGGATGTAACGGGAAAGGTTTTTAGATGGCAAAGAGAGGTGAGAAAAGAAAAGGGGTAAGGAATAAAGGAGGAACGGGTTGAGCATGGGTCATTTCTGATGACAGTGCCTGGATAAGGCTGGGGAGAGGTTGGGGCATTGGAGGGAAGCAGAAAGGTATCAGGACTCATTTACCCTGAGTTAGAGGTTCCAGAAAGGTGTGGGACAATTCTCAGACAGGCCATTGCATCTTATAGGACCCAAAATGAAATTATTGGCTTAAAATGTAAAAAGAAAACAGTACAACAGAATTAATAAATAACTGTCAGTTAAACATAACATTGTGACAGCTTCATTAATCGCTAAATTTAGCATTTTAAATATTCATTCTATTTGAAAAAGAATTAGTAGGTTAGACTTTCTCACTTCCTGAGTAGAATTCCCAAGTAGAAACAATGACTCCTAAGAAATTGTAGCCAATTGCAAATTAAATATTACTCATAGCCAAATAATTTCCAAAGCAAACTCATAAAAACTCCTTGCAAATTTCCAGGGCAAAATTACATTTGTTGTAGGATATGAGCACATTTTATTATATTCAACATAGTAAACGTAGGAGTCCCTGGAGCTTACAAAAATTTTAAATGGCCCTGTCAAAGATCAATTTCCTCTGTCCCCTCAATTCCCCCCTCGATGACATCACAGGCTTTACCTGCCACAGACAAGCTGCTTCCTTCTCTGAAATGCAAACTTATCTTCTCGTCCACCTGCACGGGCCCATCCCTTACAATTAACTGAGTCATTAAATGCTTGGAACAGCTAACTGGAAAGTCATCCTGTTCTCAAGTGTAATTCATTTCTTGTGTATATTTCCTGAGCCTCCCATGCATTTACAAACAAAAACTGAATACATATTCTCTACCTTCCCCTTCGACAGAGCTCCTAATTTCTCGCACTACCACGTTCCTTGCCCTTTCTACTTAACAGTTGAATCCCCTTTTTATTTTCGTAATGTTTATTTATTTTTGAGGGAGAGAGAGAGAGAAAGAGAGCGTGTGAGCGGGGGAGAGGCAGAAAGAGACGGGGACAGAGGATCTGAGGTGGGCTCTGTGCTGACAGCAGAGAGCCCAATGTGGGGCTCGAACTCACAGACTGCGAGAGCATGACCTGAGCCAAAGTCGGATGCTCAACGGACTGAGCCACCCAGGTGCCCCCCTGAATCCCCTTTTTAAAACCCATAACTGTGAGGAGACTACCAGTAGCTTCCCCCACCCCCACCCCCAAATGGTCAGAAGGGGAAGAAACTTACAGCCCTTCAAAAGGCAGAAGCAGTTTGTGTCTAGTTAGCAAACACTGAGCTACAGAATGTAGTGAAAAGGATGCCTGGGTGACTCAGTCGGTTGGGCAACTGCCTCTTGATTTCGGCTCAGATCACGATCCCAGGGTTGTGGGGATCAAGCCCCGTATCGGAATCCATGCTGAGTGTGGACCCTACTTGGGATTCTCTCTCTCTCTCTTTCTCTCTCTCTCTCTCTCCCTCTGTGCCTCCCCTGGTCTCTCTCTTTCAAATAAAAGGGGGGTAGGGAAACAAGTCATGTTACAGACACAACTTAGACTCCCGGATGCAGAGAATGCCAATGTCAGAGTGTATGAAATGAGTGAGCCCTAGAGAAGCCTGATGGCCAGAGTCCTATTTTTCCATTTGCAAGAGAAATGGTGATGAGCATCTCTCTCCTCTCCCTCCGTTGTCTTCCTCCTCCTTTCTTCCCTGTCTTGTTCCTGGTACAGATAAAAATGATTGCCAAGAAGTCTGGAGGAATAGCCACCTAGAAGCAAAGGGAGGCCAGTTATTCAACAAAAGCTGAGCACACACTGGGTAGGGGGTGAGGCCTGGTCGTAGCAGAGCTGCGGAGAACTCGACACTAATCAAGAGATCAGAGAAGCTGGGCTTGAGTCCTTAGTTAAGGGAGGAAAGGAAGAGAATCCAAGGTTTGGTCGTGTTTTCTCTACTTGCATCTGAAAACCTAGAGAATGCAACACAGTGATTTTTCTTCAGGGGCGGCCGTGTATCATCAGGCAGGAGGGCCCAGCAGTGCGCAAGTCCCTGTTCCACGGCACTGACTTTGTCAGGGAGAAAGACCACACACAAATGCATGGCAATTATGTGACATAATATCAGGTTGTGATCAGTACTTTAAGGACACAGAAAGCAGGGGGAGGGGCAGAGACCGTCAGGATGATGGGGGGAGATGTGACTTTAGACAGGGTACCCAGGGAGAGCCTTTGGGGGTGCGGTGGCATTTGGGCAGAGATCCACAGAAAGCAAGGGACTGAACTGTTCTAGTATCTGCATAATGAGCCTGCCGAGTAGTGATAGCACTTTGCTGCGAGGTGGGCCGGGAGGGGGACGAGGTTGGGGAACTGGTCACGTCAGCAGAGGCCCGGGCTCAGTAGTGCAGTGAGACCAATATGTGAAAAAATGAAGTGGAATCCAACAGGCAAGGAAACATCAGAGTGCATTGTGCGTGGTACAATAAGGATTGTTCTGGGAAATATTTGTTTCAAATATATACGTGTACATATATTAAGTCATAACATAAACAGTTTGTCCTTTTTAAAAAAATTTTAAGGTTTGTTTATTTATTTTGAGAGAGAGAGAGTAGGGGAGGGGCAGAGAGAGGGAGAGAGAGAGAGAATCCCAAGCAGGCTCTGCACTGTGATGCGGGGCTCGAACTCATGAACTGTGAGATCATGACCTGACCTGAAATCAAGAGTCAGACCCTTAACCTACTGTGCCACCCAGGTGCCCCATAAACAGTATCTCCTATACTAGGTGTCCCAGTGAAGAAAGTATGAAGGCCACTGATGTGAAGGTGCTTAATCTGGACTGGGATCATCTTTACACACACACACACACACACACACACACACGGTAATGTGTATAACATCCATATACAGTTGGCCCTTGAACAACATGGTTAGGAGTGCCAACCCCTATCTATGTATAACTTTTGACTCCCCCCCCAAACCGAACTACTAATAACCTGTTGACCAGAAACCTTACCGATAACATAAAGAGTCGGTTAACACATATTTATACGTCGTACATATGACATGCTGCATTCTTACCATAAAGTAAGCTAGAAAAAACAAAATATTAAGAAAATCACAAGGAATAGGAAATACATTTATAGCATGTACTGTATTTATCAAAATAAGTTTGCTTATAGGGGTGCCTGGGTGGCTCAGTCGGTTAAGCGGCCGACTTCGGCTCGGGTCATGATCTCACGGTCCGTGAGTTCGAGCCCCGCGTCGGGCTCTGTGCTGACAGCTCGGAGCCTGGAGCCTGCTTCAGATTCTGTGTCTCCCTCTCTCTCTCTGCCCCTCCCCTGCTCATGCCCTGTCTCTCTCTGTCTCAAAAATAAATAAAAAATGTTAAAAAAAAAAGTTTGCTTATAAGTACACCGGCACAGTTCAAACCCGTTTTGTTCAAGGGTGAGTTGTACACATACAGTGATAAACTTCTTGTTTTGGAATAATTTTAGGTTTATAGAAAAGGTATAAAGATAAAATAGACACAGTTCCCATATGCCTCTCACCTGGTTTCCCGTAATGTTAACATCTTCTATTACCGTGGTATATTCGTTAAAACTGGATACTAACATCGGTACGTTACTACCAACTAAGTCTCCGTTTGGATTTCAGTCATTTTTGCAGTTTTTCATATTCAGGATCCGATCCAGGATGATGCATTGCATCGGGTCATCGTGTCTCCTTAGCATCTCTGGTCTGTGATGGTTCCGGGCTTTCCTTGGTTTTCATGCCCTTGACAATTTTAAGCAGTATTGGTAAAAGGTGTTTTGTAGACTGTCCCTCAATCTACAAACCCTCCAGCGGTTTTTTCTCATGATCAGAGTGGTTTTCTCACGATCAGAGTGTTGTTATGAGTTTTTTGTTGTTATGTTTCCTTTTTTGTTTTTAACTAGGCTTCACATCCACCGCAGAGCCCAGCAGGGGGCTTGAACTGAGATCAAGACCTGAACTGAGATCAAGAGTCAGCTGCTTAACTGACTGAGCCACCCAGGTGCCCTGTTGTTTTAAGTTTTTAGGAAGAATCCCACAGAGGTCAAGTGCCCTCCTTATCGTATCCTCTTGGGGGGTATTTATTTTGTTGCTCAGACGGTTCCAGCTTTGGCCATTGGGGGATTTTTCAGGTTGGTTCCTGGGTGTCTTTGACATCCTTTTTAAAAGTATACTTGTTTGTTTTAGGGACAGCGGAAGCTGGGGAAGGGCAGAGAGAGAAGGGGACAGAGGACCCAAAGCAGGCTCTGTACTGACAGCAGAGAACCCGATATGGAGCTCGAACTCATGAACTCTGAGATCATGACCTGAGCCGGAGTCTGATGCTCAATGGACTGAGCCACCCAGGTGCCCCCCACCCCACCGCGCCTTTTTTTTTTCTTTCTTTTTTTCTTCTTCTTCTCTTTTTTAGCACTTCCTTACTTTCTTGCACTACAATATAATATCTTTATATTTTTAAAGTCCTGCTCTGCAGTGTACCACTTTGTTGTTTTTCCCCAAAAAAAAAAAAAAAAAAAAAAAAAAAAAAAAAAAAAATGCCTATTTGTATCATTACGTTAGACATGAGCTGTAAAGGGGGACGTGAGGAGGTGGAGACTCTCGCTGTCCCCCAATATCCATTCTCCCTTCCTCCAGAATTACAGAGGTCACCCAAGTAAACCTACCTCTGCTAGACTTTTGCAGCCAGATGTACCTGTTGACCGTCCTGGCCAGTGATTTGCACGAGAAGTGATGTAAGCCACTCTCAAACTCTCGCCCTTAAAAGGATGGAACAGGAGTGAGCTCCCTGGGTCCCCCTCCTCCTTCCTGCTGGCCGACAGATGGCGAGGCCCACGGCAGCCAGCTCCTAGTAGCTGCAGCAGCAAGAACCCGGACCCGGGTCAGGGAATGGCTTTCCAGCAGCTGAGCTGAGGGAGTCCCCCAACCTGTTCTCTGTTTCTAGGAGTCTTTCTTACACGGCACAAGCACAACAAAGCAGACCACCCGAAGTCGGACGCTTAACCCACTGAGCCACCCAGGCGCCCCAATACCTTGGGCAGGGGTCCTTCTGGTGGTAACTTCGAGCCAGGCACCAGGTGAAAGGGGGCGGATGCTACCCTGCCAAGGAGTTAAGGACCCCACAGCGGAACAGTACAAAAGAGTCAATGTTGTCGGTTGTCTCTGGGCCTCAAGAGGCATACCCATCCCAGGGGTGCCTGGTGGCTCAGACCCTTCTCTTCACCGGGACCAACAGCCCTCACTCCTTCTGTTGTGTTTCAGTTATGTGATGGGAACTCCCTCCTGTCTCTTCTCTTGACCTTCTCTTTCAAGAAATAAAATCCCAGGTGCCCCACAACCAGAAAAACAAAGCCAACTTGCGCTTCATCCCTGTTCCCTGTCCACTGTTTATCTCTCTGCTGACGCTTCTATCGTTGGTATCATAGTGTTTGGGGATGCTACTTTCTTACCCCTCTTGTGGCGGATTAAAAATGACCACAGGCCCTTGGCTGCTTTTCCCACCAAGAAATGGAGTCTGTTTCTCCACCCCTTGAATCTGGGCTGGCCTTTTGATTTGGTTTGGCCGATAGAACATGGCAGAGGCGATGACTTCTAAGCCAGGCTCAAGAGACTTAGCAGCTGTCACTGTGGTCTTCTTGGGACTCTGCCCTGAGGCCATCATGCTGAGAGGAAGTCCAGGGTAGGAGAGCTGGGGAGGGAGAGAGAGGCCCAGCTCTGACATTCCAACCGTCTCTGTGGAGGCCCCAGCCAGCATGCAGCTGCGTGAGTGGGGCCCTGAAACACCAACATAGAAACTGCCCTTGAAACTCACAGAATGATAAATAATAAACCGTTGGTGTTTTAAGCTACTAAGTTTTGGGTAGTTTATTGTCTAGTACATAACTGATACATTGACAGAAGAAGTCCTTTTATTGAGTGCTTTTGCTCTCCACTCACCCAGAGGTTTTCTTCCCTTGCAATAGTAGAATATTTATCTACCGCCCCTCTGTCCCTAGGTGTCCCCAGCTCAGGGCCCCCAGCCGTAGGGGGAAAGAGCCCAGCCTTCTTGTTGTACAACTAGCTATGCCGCTGCTAAGAATGCGTGCCCAGCATGGGGATGAGCAGCCCAAGCCAGGAAACTAGACCCTTTTCCAAATGACAGTTGTCAAAGAAAAACCGGATGTCTGACACTGACATCGAAGAATAGCGTGTTCTTCAGTGGCTGGTATCCCACTGTCTGATATTGGGAGGAATTTAGCAAGCCAAAGGGAGACACGATGGCAGATGGAAGAGGCCAAGTGGTGGCCTCTCTGTGGAGTCAAGAGAGTAACGGAATAACTTCCGTTTCCAAGATGTTTTTTTTTTTTAATTTTTATTTTAGAGGGAGAGAGAGGGGTATGCAACCAGGGGAGAGAGGCAGAGGGAGAGAGAGAGAGAGGGAGGGAGACAGAGGGAGAGAGAGAGAGAAAGAAAGAAGGGGAGAGAGAGAGAGAGGGAGGGAGAGAGAATCACAAGCAGGGTCCTCACTCCGCATGGAGCCCAATGCAGGGCTCATCCCATAACCCTGGGATCATGACCTGAACCAAAATCAAGAGCTGGGTGTTCAACCAACTGAGCCACCCAGGAGCCCCTCCAAGAAGTTTTTTTGTTTTTGTTTTTGTTTTTAATATTTTTGGGGGGGTCTTTGGACTTCCAGGTAAAGAGACATTAACAGAGATATGGAAATCAATTCATTCTAACAAACAATTCTGAGCCCCTATTAAGTGCCACAGCACATGCATTAGGGATGAAGCAATAAACACCACCAGCCCTCAAGGAGGTCAGTTCAGATCCAGAAGGCTGGCCTGCAGTGGCAATGAATAGCAAGATATCTGCAGCAGCTGCGATATGACCTGTGGCTTCCATCAGGTACTGCTAATTCTACTGGAATTTGTTGCCTACATTTATATTTAAAGATGCTGCTGGGGCACCTGGGCGATTCAGTTGGTTAGGCCTCCAACTTCGACTCAGGTCACGATCTCGCGGTCCGTGAGTTCGAGCCCCGTGTCGGGCTCTGTGCCAACAGCTCGGAGCCTGGAGCCTGCTTCGGGTTCTGTGTCTCCCTCTCTCTGCCTCCCCATCCCCCGCTTGTGCTCTGTCTCTGTCTCTCTCTCTCTCTCTCAAAAGTAAATAAACCTTAAAAACTGAAAACAAAAAGACTGCTAATTTTCAGGTAGTAATCAGTGAAAGTAAAGATTTTTTTCCCATTCAAATACCTAGGCCCTGGATTGAGACTCCCCGGTGTCCAGCCCAGCAACTAAAGAGAAAGCAAGACAGTTGTTTCCATATTGTCGAGGTCCAGGCGCTTAACCCTTCACCACACAAGCAGAAAGGGTCAGCCTCGCTGGGGGGAGCCCAAGCCCCAGCAGTCCCCAGCCCTCCTGGGGTGGCTTGAGGAGGGACTGTCAGGCACTCAAGCCATGCTTGCCTCCGCATCCCCTCAAGGAGCCCACACCAATCTTTGTGACGAGCTCCTGGCTGGCCCCCAATTTCTGCCCCTCCGTGTCACTTGGGTTTGTGGTGGCCTTGGCTTGCCATGGTACCTTATTTTTTGAGGCCCAAAAAAACATTTATCTGAAACAATTTCAAACTCACATTAAAGTTGTAAGGATATAGGAAACTCAGAATACGCTGTATTCATGTTCACCAACTTTTACCAGTGTGTGTATTTGTTTTCTCATTCTCTTTATCCATAGATATTTTTATATTATAGGCATCTGTGTATGCATATGTACATGTATACACACGTAGTATTTTCTAAGCAATTTTTGAAAAGGGGTTGCATACATCATGCTCCTTTCCTCCTAAGTACTTCACAGTATATTTCCTAAATATGGATGTGCTCTTCTGTTTGCACATTACAGTGATCAAATTGAAGAAATTTAATGTCGACATATTACTTTGATTCATCCGTAATACACATTCCAATTTCTACAACGAATTCAATAATGTTGTTCTTAGCAATTTTTTTCCCTGTGCAGGATCCAATCCAAGAATCAATAATACACTCTGTTGTCCTGCCTTCTTGGTCACCTTGATTCTGGAACAGTCCCTCAGTCTGTCTTTGTCTTTCTAGTCATTCATACTTTTGAAGATAAAAGATACAGACCAGATATTCCATAGAGTGTCCTTCACTTTGGGTTTCTGCAATATTTCCTCATGACTAGATGTAGGTTATGCATATTTGGCTAGAATCGTACATAACTTAGATAGTCTTGTTAGGAAAATCACGTCTAAAAGTTTGTGAAATTCATCTGCCCCTTATTGATGATATGAATTGTGACCCCTTACTTCATGTGTTGTCCAGTGTCTCCAGTGTGTTTTGATGATTTTTTTCTCTTGTGATTAATAAGTAACATGGAGATAGCTATTCTGAGACTATTTAAATATTCAGTTGTTCCTCCAACCCGTCTGCACTTGACTTCATAGGCATTGGCGAAGCTTGCCTGAATCCATTGTTACTATCGTGGTTGCAAGATGGTTACTTTTAAAACTTCATTCCTTCCATATTGATTAGTATTTTTTTTTAACGTTTTATGTCAATTCCAGTTAGTTAACATGGAGTATTAGTTTCAGGTGTACAATACAATGCATCACCCTGTGTTCATTACGACCAGTGCACTCCTTAATTTCCTTCACCTAGTTCACCCAGCCCCCAACGACCTCCCCTCTGGTAACCTTCAGTGTGTTCTCTATAGTTAAGAGTCTCCATATTTATTAGTCAGGATTTATTTATCTGCTTATCTGAGTTTTTAAAATCATTATGAACTCATGGATTCTTATTTTATTTAATGGAATATAATACACAACTCTCCTTGAGTATTTTGATGCTTAAAATTTTGACGTCCCAGATTTGCCAGTGGAAGCCGCAAAAAGCTGATTCCTGTCTTTTTCACACATCTCCATAATATTTTTTTTAAGTTTATTTATTTTTGAGAGAAAGAGAGACAGAGAGAGAGTGAATGAGGGAAGGGCAGAGAGCGAAGGAGACACAGAATCTGAAGCAGGCTCCAGGCTCTGAGCTGTCACCAGAGCCCGACGTGGGGCCCGAACTCACAAACCGCAAGATCATGACGTGAGCCAAAGCTGGACGCCCAACTGACTGAGCCACCCAGGCACCCCTTCATCCATAATATTTTTTTTTTAATTTTTTTTTTCAACGTTTTTTAATTTATTTTTGGGACAGAGAGAGACAGAGCATGAACGGGGGAGGGGCAGAGAGAGAGGGAGACACAGAATCGGAAACAGGCTCCAGGCTCCGAGCCATCGGCCCAGAGCCTGACGCGGGGCTCGAACTCACGGACCGCGAGATCGTGACCTGGCTGAAGTCGGACGCTTAACCGACTGCGCCACCCAGGCGCCCCTCATCCATAATATTTTTAAAGCACTTCCTTACTTTCTGGCATAACAAGGCATTCCAGGCTCATCTTGTACTTTTCCTGCTCTAGCTCTGGACTTAGCAATTTCTCCAAGGATCCCTGATTCACTAAAGAAGATATACTATTAACCAAGAAGCACATAAAAGGATGTTCAACAACATTAATCATCAAGAAATGTGTATTAACATGTAGTTGAAGGATAAAAAAAAAAGAAATTGGTATTAAAACCACAATGATAAACCACTGCACACTCATTAGAATGGCTAAATATAAAAGAATGACAATAAAAAGCGTTGACAAAGATGTGGATGACCAAAACGCCCATTCATCTGCTGCTACAATCACTCTGGGAAACAAACTGACAATTTTCAAATAAAGTTACACTTATAAAGTTTTATATTTCCCATGTGACCTAGAAATTCTATCTCCACGTGTTAACCTAAGAAGAATGAAAATGTATGTCCATGTAAAGCCCTGGCATGAATGTTCAGAGCCACTTTGTTCATAAAAGTAAGAAATTAGAAACAAGGCAAATGTCCATTAACAGGTGACTGGATTAATGCATTGTGGTGTAACCATACAAGGGACTGTTACCTTGCAGCAAATAGAAAGAAACTACCAATCCAGGCAACAACAAATGACCTCAAAAACATCATGCTGAGCCAAAGAAGAACAAGAGTATATACTATACGATTTCATTTGTATGAAACTCTAAAGGAGATAGCTCGAATCTTTGGAGATAAAAAGCAGGTAAGTGGCTGCTTGAAGTTGGTGGCATGTTGTGGGGCTTAGCTGGGAAGGAGAATCATAAGGAAATGGGAATAATAGAAAAGTTCTATATTTTGATTTGGGGGCTGGGGTGTTTACGAGGGTGCATGCATTTATCAAAACTCCTCAAACTGTATACTAAAAATGGATTTATTGTGTTGTACAGAAATTACGTTTCAGTAAAGTTGATGGGGAAAAAAACTATATAAAAAGTATGTTCAGAGAAGTGTCACTTCTTTCCCTCTTTCACTGAGTCTTGGGCTGGAGCTAACTTGTTCTTGCTTGGGAGCGATGATTCGGTGAATCCCTGTAGGAAGTTTGAAATTGACCACAACAAGAGGATTTACACCGATGAAACTGGCAAATGTATAAACTAGGGCTTTCGTTTTTATTTATTTATGCATTTATTTATTTGCAGAGAACTGATTTACCAGTCCACCACTGTCTCTATCTTATTGACTCTCCAACCTCATAGATCACTCATGGCGTTGGTTTCTGGTTTTGTCTACCGGTGTCTTTCTATGAAAATCAACAGACACATGTTTGTTTTCTTTTTTTAAATTTTTTAATGTTTATTATTTATTTTTGAGAGAGAGGGAGACAGAGCGAGCGAGAGAGGGGCAGCTCTGAGCTGTCAGCACAGAGCCCGATGCGGGGCTCCAACCCACGAACCGCGAGATCATGACCTGATCCGAAGTCGGACGCTTAACCGACTGAGCCACCCAGGTGCCCAACGTGTTTGTTTTCTTATTTCCTTTCTTTCTTACATAAAATGTAGCATACTATATAAGCTTTTTTTTGCAATTTGCTTTTTCTCACTTAACAATATGTCCAGGAAATCGCTCCAATTCCGTTCACAGAGCTTGTTTTCCTTCTTTTTTCAGCTGCATACAACGTCACTGGGTGACTGGACTATACTTTACTCAGCCAGTCTCCTACTGTGGGACATACAGGTGGTTTCCAGTATTTTGCAGCTGCACGTAAAGCTCTGATAAATAACCCGGGCCTGCAAAGTTCTGCGTTGTTGGAGGTGTCTTTTGAAATTAAATTTCTAGAAGTGGGATTGCTGGGTCAAAAGGCACATGTTAGACATTGCCAAACTCCTCTCCATAGCGTTATACTTCATATTTTAACCAGCAGCGTATGAGAGCGTTTGTATCCCCGCATACCTTGCCAACCATGTATGTCGTTAAGCTTCTGAATTTTTGCTAAATTCGAGGGATGAGGAATGGTGTCTCAGTGTATCTTCAATTTGCATTTCTATTATAATGAGCAAAGTTGAACTTCTTTTCATGTCAAAGGGTAGGGTGCACACTCTTGCCCCCATCCTACAAAACCTTTCTTGTCTGACCAAGCCTGAGGCTTTTGTTTCAAGCCACTGAGAGGGAATACGATCGGCCCACCTCTCTGTGAATTTGCACCCAGTTGTCATCAGCTGTCTCTTCCTAAGTCTCTTCCTCTGTCCTATGACAGGGGCTTGATGGTTGAGGGAATTCTCAGAAGGGAGTGTGGATTGAGCAGTCACTACAAGCATGAAAGATGCTGAGTGACGATCAGTACTGAAAATCTGTGCTGGAGCCCCAATGCCCATTTCCGATAAGACTGCTACTCACAATTCCTTCATTCAATTGATATTTTTTTTAAGTACTACCATGTGTAAAGTACTGATCTAGGCACCACAGAAAGCACCATTTTTTTCATTAAAAGTACATTAGGGGGGGCGCCTGGGTGGCTCAGTCAGTTAAGCGTCCGACTTCGGCTCAGGTCATGATCTCATGGTTCGTGAGTTCGAGTCCCACGTCGGGCTCTGTGCTAACAGCTCAGAGCCTAGAGCCTGCTTCAGATTTTGTGTCTCCCTCTCTCTCTGTACCTCCCCTGCTCATGCTCTGTCTCTCTCAAAAATAAACATCAAAAAAAAATAATTATGGAACATTGCAAATGTAAACAAAAATAGAGAAAACATATAATGAAACTCCATGGACCCATCACCCAACTACAACTATCAACCCATTTCCAGTTTTGTTTTCACCTGTATACCACGTGCTCCCCTCCCCATAGCTTTACGTTATTCCATGTGCAAATAGTTCAGTGCAAATTTTCAAAAGATAAGGACTCCTAACTATAAAAACATAACTACATTACCCTTATCACACCTTAAAAATTAATGATAATTGCTTACTAGCAAATATTCACTTAGTTCAGGCTTGCATGTTTGTTTTTACAAGTTTGTTCAAATCAAGATCCAAATAATTTCCATACACTGTAATTGATAGGTCTCTCAGGTTTCTTTTAATCCAAAACTTCTCCCCTTTCTCACCCCTGACCACTGACTCCTCTCTTCCTTTCCACTTATATGTTGAGGAAACAAGGTCATTTAGGCTGTGGAGTTTCCCACATTCAAGATTTTGCTGATTGCATGCCTATGGTAGTATTTAAAATATACCTCCATCTCTTGTATTTCTTTTAAACTCAGATTTTTCTTTATTTATTTTTGCAAGACTCTTTCAGACAGACAGAAAATGTCTGGTTGTTTCTCCTTTTGAGATGTCAGCAGCCATGTTCAATCCATTATTAGTTCTTTAGGGAATGCAAGATGGTGATATTTTAATTCTACCATTCCTTCTTTCTTAGCTGGAATATTTCTACAAAGAGAGGCTTCTCATTAGCTATTTGATTATCTGTACTTATGATTTCCATAGGAAAGGCAGGATGAATGCTTGAACCCAGTTTTCAACCCAAGAATCGGTTCTTAGTATGAGAAATGCAAACTGAATCTGCCATGGATCCTGCCTTCATGGAGCTTCCCTTCTAGTAGGGGCATAAGACATGTGGACAGAGTGATAAGAGAAGCCAAGGAGCACAAAAGGCCCTGAGCATACCCAGAAGGCCATGGTCCTTAAAAGGCAGAGCAAGTTGGGCTTCAGTCCTTCTGGACGCTGGGCTTCAGGGGAAACTTGTAAAGGTGGTGGAATTTCAGCTGAGCCTTGAAGGATAGAGGGGGCGGGGTAAGGAAGCACCAGGAAGAACCCAACATCAATTCTGCCATTCTTCTTTGCCAGGGCTCACGTCTTTCAGAAATAAGATAATTTTATTTTTCCTCGCAGTTCCTTGTGGCCATAAGACAAAGTTCCGGTCTATGGCTGTTATTAGAAGAAGTAATCTGAACAATTCCCAGGTTGTACCCTTAAAAAAGGGGGCAGACCTTTTCCGTCCCCTTCCTCCATCCTGCTGCTCACAAAGTAGGTGATGTGGTGCACCATCTTGGAACAAGAGGTCCAGGAGGCACCATATGGATGGCTGAGTGACAAGACAGAAGGAACCGGCTGGATCCTGGATATATTCCTATGAGCCACGATACCAGCCCTGGACTGCTGTCCAACTGACAAGAACAGGAATAAACCTCTTCCCCTGATGGAGCAGCTGTGGATGGAAGCGCCTTCTGGGGTCTCCCTTGGAACACGTGGTATCCGCTGGCACTGGGAAATAGTGGGGAAGAGAATCCAATTCAAAGAATGTAGGGACTGGAAAAAGTGTAAGGCCAGGGAAATGTTTTCAGTAGTTTACACATTGAGGAAGAAGAGAAGAGAGCCACCAAAATCATCTCCCAAAGTCTGTAAAAGGTGGGGTTAGCTGGCATTTTTGAAAAGCATAGACTCTCCCTCTTTCCCTGCAGTTTACTCAATGTGAGAGTCAAGCAAAATGTGCTTGTTACGTTAATGTCTGGAAGGCCTTTAAATTCTCTAATATTTTCTGCATAGCTTCCCAAATTATTTTGTAGAAGCTTTAGCATTCACAATGTAGGAGCATTTAGTATTCACATTCAGACTTGAAATTCACTTGGCTTTGGGGTTTGTGTAGGGTAGGAAGTAAGGACAAAGTTTCAATTGTTTTAGAAACCATCTTTCTCCTTTTGCTCTACAGGGATAACTGTGTCACAAATCAAAGGTATCTGGTAATTCTTACTGAAACAGAACCTGCAAATACCCTCTGATCCAGTAAATCTGCTCTAGATATACAGCGAATAGACATGCATTCATCTGTATGTATGAAAGGACAGATTTGAGAATGTTTACAACAGCACTATTCTAAATAGCCCAGTAGACCACCCTATTGCATTAAAATCATCAAACTTGCTGAGAGACTAGAATTTCCTGATTCCAACCTCTAAATAGAAAGGATCATTATATAAGTGACAGAGATGCTAATTATCGCTACAATGGCAATCGTATTACAATATTGGAATTAAACATGGAATTAAATTAACATGTTGTACACCTTAAATTTGCACAATGGTACGTGTCCAATATGTTTCCATTTCTTTAAAGGTTTAAAAAAAAAAAAACAACCCCAAACCAGAACAGCCCTAAAATGAAAACAGCCTACATGTCTATCAGCAGTAGGATGAGGGAATCATGGTATATTCATGCAATAAAATAGCACTCAGCCATGAAAACAAGTGAGCTAAACTATATACAATAACTGCTAAATCTCACAGAGATGTTGAAGGAAAGAAGCCAAAAGTAAAATAATAGAAACTATCTCAATTCTGTTTATATAAAGTTTAAAAATAGGCAAAACGTATCTGTGCTCTCAGGTTCTCTCTGCGGAGGGAAGTAGATAGAGTTAGTAACAGGGGTGGATACTGAGAAGGGTTTCTGAGGTGCTATTAATGTCCTATTTCTTTCTTTCTTTTTTTTTTAAGTTTATTTATTCATTTTGAGAGAGAGAGAGAGTGCAAGCGGGGAAGAGGAGCAGAGGGAGAGACAGGGAGAAAATATTTTTTTTTTTGAGAGAGAGAGAAGGCACAAGTGATCGAAGGGCAGAGAGAGAGAGAGAGAGAGAGAGAGAGAGAAGTGGCGCTTACCCAGGGCTCACCCAGGGTGTTTTACCCCAAGTTGGGCTCGTGCTCACCCGATGTGGGACTCGACTCACTAACTGTGAGATCATGACCTGAGCCCACGTCAGATGCTTAACAACAGAGTCATCCAGGCGCCCCTAATGTCCTACTTCTTAATCTGGGCAGTGTTTGCTGATAACGCATTGAGCTGCACGTTTCTAATATTTGCAATTTTTAAATCTGTATTATACATCAATCTAAAGTTATTTTATGCAAGGAGTTGGCCAGCATGTTACCGGAAGTAAGGCTGAAGAGAGGTGGCTGGAGCTAGGACAAACCACGTGGCCTGCTCTGGTTGCAGAGTAGCTGTTGGCATTTCTGCAGTGAAGCACGGAAACACACAAGATGTTTCATATACGTGCGAAGCAATGTTTGCTATAAAATGATAGCTAGAAGCAGGGTGCCTGGCTGGCTGAGTTGGTGGGGCACGCGACTCTTGACCTTGGGGTGGTGAGTTCAAGTCCCACACTGGGTGTAGACATTACCTAAAAATAAAATCTTCTGGGGTGCCTAGGTGGCTCAGTTGGTAAGGCATCCGAATTCGGCTCAGGTCATGATCTCACGGCTCATGTGGGGCTCCATGCTGGTAGTGCAGAGCCTTCTTGGGATTCTCTCTGTCCTCTCTCTCTCTGCCCCCCACCTCTGTCCACACTCTCTCTCAAAACAAATAAATAAACTTCAAAAATCAAATAAAAATTAAATATATTTTTAAAAAATGATGGATGGGTGAGGAAAATGAAGCTAGTAGTCAGATTTCAGCAAATCTCCAACACCACTGACTATAAATGTACCATCATTTTAATAAACCACTTATAAGGGGAAAGTGTTGCTAATTAAATATGAAACCATGCCTTAACAATGGTCCTGGGTGACACATGAAATGGTCCTATCAGCTTCTCATTGCTTTGAGATTTCTTTGGTTTATTCCATGGGATTTGACAGTTTTCTTACCTTCGGTTGCCTTGTTTGGCTTATGGTATTATGATAGACATTGCTTATGCACATATTTCAGATACAAAATTGAGCACAACCTCATCTAGTTGTGGGTCTGTCTCTTCTTTTCTTAAGTCCGGTAAAACTCTTGGTTGGTCCTTACAAGATAATTTTTTTAAGAGTTTTTTTTTTTAAGTTTATTTATTTTTGAGAGAGAGAGGGTGGGGGGCAGGTGCAGAGAGAGAGAGGGAGACACAGAATCTTAAGCAGGTTCCAGGCTCTGAGCTGTCAGCACAGAGCCGGACACAGGACTTCAACTCATGAACTGCGAGATCATGACCTGAGTGGAAGTCGGATGCTTAACCCACTGAGTCACCCAGGCGCCCCAGTCCTTACAATAGAATTTAGATTTGGGCCATTCCTCCAGGGTGGAATTTTTACTTTATTACCACCAATCTGCCCCCACTGCTTTGTTTCTCTGCCTTCCTGTTACTATAATAATCTTTTGTTTCAATGGGCAATCTTTTAAAAGATATTTTAAACATCAATTAGACTCATCCGCAGTGATGCCAATGGAATAGCTATGGCCAAGTTCACACATGTGAAGACAGTGACACAGCTGCTGCCTGGCCGACAGTGACTATAAGAGGCTTCTCGATTTCAGAGATGTTAAAATGTGAAAAAATGTGCATCTTAGAATTGATGAATCAGTGTGTTGAAGGGAAAGGCAAAGTCAGAAAATTACTATTTACAGAGTGAGAGGAAGTCTTATATACTTGCATAATTTGGGCTGAAAATAAGCAGTGATGTATTTCAAGGATCTAGAAGAAAATCAGGGAAGAGGTCAAAAGAAAATAACAGAGTTTGCCTAAAATAAATATACTATGCTTGATAGAGGCTGGTCTTCATTAACTTGACATGGAGAAGCGTGGCTGGTCTCCCTCTCCCCTTGGGAGACAAGGTAGTGTGATAAATTAAAGCAAAGGGGTGTTAGTAAATGTTTACCAACTGTCTCTCTGGAAAAAATGGGCACATGTATGTGTTTATTATAAAATTTGCTGATATAAAGGATGTATAGCGCACAGTTCACAAATTATATTAAATCTATAGGACTCTGTTATAAAGTACCATATCGCCAATTAGCCAACTGACTCCCACAGAACACTTTTCTGGATTTCTCCCTCTTTCTGTATCCAGAGCCAACCTGCGGTTTCAAGTGACAAAGGAGCACAGCTCTGACAAGAATATTGGTTGATATTTTTGTTTACATTAATGAATAAGGGCAAAGTGAAGCAGCAAAGACGTTTGTTGGAACCTCGCTCACCCGTCAGCGACAGAAGTGACTTCTTTGGTGAACCAGGTAACGGTCTCCTAATGCTGAAAGAATCCTTCCTCGGCGTGTTTGTGTTGTGGAAAATGCAACAGCTCTCTGAGTGTAGTCCACGTGATTAACACGTCCCACTACCTGCTTAAGTCTAGACAATTGACACAATGTTAAATTAAGCCCTGATTTGTACTTCGTGCCAGATGCTGAGTTGCAAACGCTCCCGTCGTGGCCAGTTTCAGGCTGTCAGTGTGATCTTACCAACGTAGAGATGGGAAGAGGTGGGCAGCAGCATTTCCACCCTACCGATGTGAGAGTTGTAAATAACCTTAAAGACACAGCCACTAGTAAAAGGTAGCGATCGTAATTGGGAAGGGATGAATTTTGAGTATTTATTACCTTGATCTAAATATAATTTATTTAGTTATAAGTGTGCATCATTTAATTTTGTTCAAGTTTATTTGATTTATTTTGAGAGCGAGACTGAGAGAGAGAGAGAGAGAGAGAGCGCGCACGTGAGCAAGGGAGGGCAGAGAGAGAAGGAGAGAGCAAATCCCAAGCAGGCTCTGCACGGTCAGTTCTGTCCCACAAACCGTGAAATCCCGACCTGAGCCGCAATCAGGAGTCGGATGCTTAGCCACCCAGGTGCCCCCCATTTAATTTTTAATAATGACCGTGTTTAACAAGCTCCCAAATTTCCTGAAATTTTAACTATCAGCTCTTGCAAGCCTCTGTGAGTCAGCTCCGGCACACCTCTGCTTTCGAGTCAGACAACTTCGGGTTTTTATTTCACTTTATCAGTTCCTTGTTCTCCAGCCACGGACGATGTGCTTGGCCCCTCCAAGCCCAGTTATTTCTCTATAGGACTAACGATACCCACATCACAGAGTTGAGTTGTTGAGGATGGCACAAGATCAAGTTTGTGAAGTGCCAAAGTCAACACCGAGTAGGAGCACAGTATTAACTCTTTTCTCTTCCTTTGCTTTTTCTCTGGTCTGATGCATCTGCTGATTAAAATGATCTTCCCGAAACAGAGAGGTTGCTATGGCCTCCTTCAGACTGACCCTGCCATTAAGCATAAACTGCAATTTGCTATCAAAGCCCACATCTCACCAATCTCAGTTTTTCATTACTCCCCAGGAGCTTGTCTGTGCCCCAACCGCAAATCTGTTGACATCTCCCCCATAGTCCTTGTGGATCCCATCTCCACACGTCTGTTCCCCGCATTTCTTCCCGCTGAGATCCATGTACCACTGCATCACCACCCTCCTCCCCCATCAAAGCGCACCCCCATGAGACTTCCTTTGTTAGCCCCAGCTGCTAATAACGTCTAACCTGTACTGAGCGCAGGGCATACGCCAGGAATCGTGCAGAGTGCTTTATGGTCACTAGTTCGATTTAAAGATGAAGAAACAGAGGCACGGTGAGAGTGAATAATTTGCCCAAAGTCATACAACTAGTATATGGTAGAGCTGGGATTGCAACTCAGGGGGTCTGACTCCAGAACTTGGGCTCTTAGATATCATGTACCACATAACTGCCTGAATAATTGCTTTTTTTTTTTTTTTTGAGAGAGAGAGAGAGAGAGAGAGAGGGAGGTGCAGAGAGAGGGGGACAGAAGATCTGAAGTGGGCTCTGTGCTGACAGCGGAGAGCCCGAAGCGGGACTCGAACTCACAAACTGTGAAATCATGACCTGAGCGGAAGTTGACGCTTAACCGACTGAGCCATACAGGCACCCCCTAAATAACTGCCTTTTAAGATAAATTACCTCTGTTTGTTTCATGTTATGTATCATGTATAATGTTACATATCATGTTCTTTGCCTTTTCCATGTCTAGGTTTCTACGCTTTATCATAGTACCATCTTCTTGAAGGCAAAGGTATTCATTTACCAAATATTTACAAAGTGCTCTCCCCATATATCAGGCGTTGGGGACATAGGACCAGTCCTTGGTTAAAGAAATGACAAAACATCCATATAGTAGAATACTATGCGGTTATAACAAAGAATGAGAGGCTCTTTATGTAGGGACGTGGGAAGATTTCCAAGATATATTACTAAGTGAATAAAAGCGACATACAGAACACTGTTCACTATGCCACCTTTTGTGTAAAATATGACGAGGGGTTAATAACTTTCCTGCGTGTTTTTACCTGCTAAAATAAAAGACGTAGCCTTTGCGATTTTCTTTTAAGATTTTATTTTTAGGGATTTCTACACCCAATGTGGGGTTCGAGCCCACAACCCTGAGATCAGGATTCGCATGCTCCACCGACTGAGTCAGCCAGGCACCCCAAAGATTCAGCCTTTGTCATTATGAAGTTCACAGTGTATACAATGTACTATTATAACGCCGTAACTGGTGAACAATCAAATCTTGATCTTCAAAAAATATATATTTTGAAGTCTTCACAAATCCCTAAAATCACGACGACCATCATGGCAGCGAGGGCTAGCTGTTTATTAAAGTCTCACGAGGGGCGCCTGGGTGGCTCAGTCGGTGGCATGTCTGACTCCGGCTCAGGTCGAGATCTCGCGGTCCGTGAGTTCGAGCCCCACGTCGGGCTCCGTGCCCATCGCTGGAAGCCTGTTTCGGATTCTGCGTCTGACGCTCTCTCTGACCTTCTCCTGTCCGTTGTCTGTGTCAAAAAAATAAATAAAGGTTAAAAAAAATTAAAAAAAAAAAGTCTCACGATCTCCTCCCACAATGTGGAGCTGTTGTTCTAAAGTGGCTTCTGGCAAAGGATTATATGTTCCAACCTTCCTCTCATGTGGGACCATACGATTAAATTCTGGCCCGTGGAACATAGGCCCAGGTGATGTGACCACTCCTAGGCCTGGCCGTGAAAACTTCGTGTGGGATCTGCAGGCTGAATAGTGACATCCAGGAAGTTCTTGAATGACTATGTGGGACAGACCTGCTTTATTCCCCTTCCTGGCCGTCAGCCGCTGGGCTGCACGTGAGAAATGAAAGTCTATTATGTGTAGCCAGTGAGATGATAGTGTTGATCCATTATTGCAATTTCTAGCACCTTCATCGATACACCATTCTAGTATAGAGGTTTCTGCTCACAAAGTAACTGAACGTTTTGAATGACTCTTTCAGATTCTCACTCATTTATCTTATCTGATGAGCCTTTTTACCTGATACTGACAGCAGGATCACCCAAATCACAGAGCTACACCAACGGCATGTGTGACAGCTCACTTTTTAACTAATCCATTATTTCCATTTTATTGCCAGAACTATATTTTCTTAGACCTTTCAGCCTCTGTCTCTGGTGTGTTAACAGCTGCCGTCTTTCCTCATCTTTTTCTACTTTTTCTAATTTTATTTTATTGTGAGATGCATCATACATACAGCAGAGGGCATAAAACAGAGTTTTTTTTATTTAAAAAAATTTTTTTTAACGTTTATTTATTTTTGAGACAGAGAGAGACAGAGCATGAACAGGGGAGGGGCAGAGAGAGAGGGAGACACAGAATCTGAAACAGGCTCCAGGCTCTGAGCGGTCAGCACAGAGCCCGGTGCGGGGCTCAAACTCACGGACCGCGAAATCATGACCTGAGCTGAAGTCGGACGCTTAACCGACCGAGGCACCCAGGCGCCCCATAGAGTTTTTAAGAAAAATTAGGAAATGAAGACCTGGAAAGTGCCACTCAAGTCGAGAAACAGAACACTGCTGTCCAGTCATCCTTTTCCAAAAACAATTTCCTTCCTTCCCCCACAGACGAAGCCATTATCCTCATCTTGGTGATAATGCATCTATTGCGTTTCCTTAGAGTTTTACCACCTGTGTCTGATTCCTAAACGCTGCGATGCAGTTGATCTGTTTTTGAACTTTGTCTAAAGGGAGTAATCGTCTCCATGCACTTTGCATCTTGCTTCTGTGTCCAACATGATGTTTCCTACGGAGCTGGTCGGTTCATGTTCATTGCTGTAGAGCAGTCCTGCCTGTCACCTCTAGAGGAATGACATTTGACTATTGTAAGCGTTGCTTTTGTGAACATTCTTATCGACGTGTCCCGTGGCAGATGAGCATGTGTTTCTCTAAGGGAGACACCTGAAAGTAAACTTGCTAGGACACAGAATAGCCCATCTTCAATCTGACTGGATAACGCCATGCTGCTTGGTTATCCTGATGGCGCCCTGATGGTTTGAATCTTGACTTCAGGAGTTCTTAATCCTAGACCGCTGTCAGTTGTCTGTGTTTCAAATATTTTTCATCCCCAACACTTTATCTTTTCAGTTTCTTTATGAAATCTTTTGGAATAGACACTCTTAATCTGATCAGGTCTGGATTTACCTTTTCCTTTGTAGGTAGTGATTTTTGTGTCTTGCTTAAGAAATCCTTCTTTTAAACTTTGACGTCATGAGGTTTTCCTCCACCCCACTCCCCAGTTTTATATTCAAAGCTTTTATAGTTCTGGCTTTCACATTTAGATCTTTATTTCAACTAGAAGTAGAGGTCTTAACTTTATTATTTTCCATGTGGTTACTCAATTGTTCCCCCACCATTTATTGAAAAGTCTGTCATTTCCCCATTCAACTGCAATGTCTCCTGTGATCATACATCTAGGTTTCATGTATGGGAGGTCTGTTTCTGGGATTTCTTTTTTATATGTTTATTTATTTAGTTTTTGAGAGAGGGAGACAAAGCGAGAGAGAGAGAGAGAGATCAGGGGAGGGGCAGAGAGAAAGAGAGAGA
The DNA here is from genome assembly GCF_023721935.1 of Panthera uncia. NCBI lineage: Eukaryota > Metazoa > Chordata > Mammalia > Carnivora > Felidae > Panthera > Panthera uncia. Next base: position 75,995,724 of record NC_064809.1, read on the forward strand.
GAGAATCCCAAGCAGGCTCCATGCTATCAGTGCAGAGCTGGACACAGGGCTAGAACTCATGAACGTGAGATCATGACCTGAGCTGAAATCAAAAGTCAGATGCAGATGCTTAACTGAGCCACCCAGGTGCCCCAAGATTGTATTATTTTTAAGTAATCTCTACACCCAGCATGGGGCATAGACTTACAACCCTGAGATCAAGAGTCTCACGCTCCACAGACTGAGCCACTTAGGCACCCCTGTTACTGGGATTTCTATTCTGTTCCACCTATTTGTCCGACTCTGTGCCAATACCATTTGTTTTTTCACATTTCAGTTTTCTTTTCGTCATTCATTCAACACTTTTATTTTGAGTATCTGACAGATACTGTTCTAGATACTGAGGATGAAGTAGTGAAGAGAGTAGACAAAATTCCTGCCCTTCACCACCCCCCCCCCCCAGAGTTCATGTTCTGGTGGGAGAGTCAGATGATAAACAGATAAATCAGTGAATTACACAGTATGTTAGATAACGGTGCACGTTAACGAGAAAAATAAAACAGGCAAGGGCAATCGGAAGTGTTCGGGGTGGGGCTGAAAGTTTGGATAGGATGGCCAGGGAAGGGGTCCTTGGGAAGGACACGGTTAAGTTCATATCTAAAAGGAATAAGGAAGCACCCTGTGGCTCTCTGGAGGAAGAGAGTTCCAGGCAGAAGGATCAACAAGTGCAATTTATGTGGTGCGCCTGGTGTGTTTGAGTGATGGGCGAGACCAGTGCGTGCAGCATGAGTGAAGCCACAGGCCGATGGAGTCAGAGAGCTAGCAGGGGCCAATCGTGGGGGGGCCTTGTAATTCACAGATTGTGTCTTTCACTGCTACTAGAGGGTTTTGAGTGGGATAACTGGATCTAACTTCTATTTAAAAGGATTCTTCTAGGGGCGCCTGGGTGGCGCAGTCGGTTAAGCGTCCGACTTCAGCCAGGTCACGATCTCACGGTCCGTGAGTTCGAGCCCCGCGTCAGGCTCTGGGCTGATGGCTCAGAGCCTGGAGCCTGTTTCCGATTCTGTGTCTCCCTCTCTCTCTGTCCCTCCCCCGTTCATGCTCTGTCTCTCTCTGTCCCAAAAATAAATAAACGTTGAAAAAAAAAAATTAAATAAAAAAAAAAAAAAAAAGGATCCTTCTAGGGGCGCCTGGGTGGCTCCGTCGGTGGAGTGTCTGACTTCAGCTCAGGTCATGATCTCGCGGTCTGTGAGTTCGAGCCCCGTGTGGAGCTCTGTGCTGACAGCTGGGAACCTGGAGCCTGCTTCCCATTCTGTGTCTCCCTCTCCCTCTGCCCCTCCCCCACTCATGTTCTGTCTCTGTCTCTCTCTCTCTCAAAAATAAATAAACATTAATAAAATAAAATAAAATAAAAGGATCCTTCTAGATGCTGAGCTAAAGAAAGACTGAAGGGGGCCAAGGTAGAAACAGGGAGGTCAGCTAGGAATCTTTTGAAACAAGTCAAGACAAAGAGAATGGCGATTTGGACCCGAGGTAGATGTGGTTGTCTACGGCCATACCACCCTGAACGCGCCCAATCTCATCTCATCTTGGATGTGGTGAGAGAAGGTAGACTCTGGATTTGCCGATAGGTCAGATGTGGGGCTTGAGAGAAAGACAGTCGTCAAGGGTGACTCTGGAGTTTCTTCTTGGGGACATTTAAAAGCAATAAACTTTTTATTATTTGGTGAGCATTACTATACATAGAATGCTGACAAAGAGAGGAGAGAACTTCAATATGACGTAGGCACTGGGCCAGACTCATCCACCACCACCTCTGTCAATGACAACCAAAGCAGATTTCTTGGAGGAGGCTGAACCCAAGCTAGTATTTTGAAGGACACGTGAGAATTTTCCAGATGAACCCCGGGCATTGCAAATACAAACATGGAATGAGTAAAGGTCTAGAAGAGTGAAATGGCACAGGGCCGACATGTCTAAACTTTCTCAGTTCACTGCACCCTCAATGTTCTGGTGACTTTTTCATGGCATTGGGCAAAAGTAATGCCTAACAGTTCCATTATTGACTAACTAGGTCCAAGTAACTTAATAAATATTTATGTCCTAACAACTAAGTAGCTGCTGGAAAAAATAATACATATAAGTTGAAAGAAAATAATCTTTTTATTCTACTTTTAAGTTATCACAATGACCTACTAATGACGTCACTGTGGGACATTGGGATGTGTGCATCTGTTGCACACACAGTTTCTCGGATGTTGGAATCCGACTGGACACCGGCACCATAATTTCCTCCTCCACGCTGATTTTCACATGGTGTTTGCTTTTTGTTATAGCACCTCTTGAAAACCCAACTTTGCAAAGAGATAATCTCGCAAGGGAAGCTTGTCATCTAATGTTGAAATTGTCGATTACCTCAGTTACTAGTTTGTGCGGTGTCTGATGGATGTTAATTATTGGTGCATTTTCCTCAAAAAAGTTAAAATATCTCCCAACGCCCCAGTGAGTTAAGTGTCCTGGGGTACCTTGGTACACAGTTCAGAAGCTGCAGGCAGTGGACATTTGGGGGAACTAAAAGCATCTCAGCACTGCTAGGAGATGACATGTTTGTGTAGGGGGGGGAGTAAGAGGAAATGAAGCTAAGCTACTAGGCAGCAAGTAACTTATGAAGGGATTGTCTGTCACATTACACTTTATCCAGGCCCAGTGGAGTGCTGGGAATGTATCCTCTTAATCTCTGGAAATGCACATTATAGCTGAGCAGATAGACTGCTCATATAAATTATATCTGCAATACACTGTGATTATTTGTCTAACAAAAATAATACTAAATGATTGGTTGTGACTTGGGAGGAAGTTAGAGAAAGTGTCATAAAGCACAGAACGTGTATGGTTGTATTAGTCAGCTACTGCTGCATTCATGCTGCATAACAAACCACTCCGAAAGTAAGTGTTCCTCACTCTCAGGTCTGTAGGTTGACCACATCTCAGTCAGGGTGGGCTGGATTCCAGGCTTGAGGCTGCAGGGGGTCCAGTTCTGCTCCATGTGTTTCTACATTAGCCCTGGACTGGAGACTGCTTGGGGACATTCCCTTCTCAGGGTAGATCTTGGTGCAAGAGACCAAACAAAATGGTGTACAGATGCACGTAAAGCCTCTGCTCGGCTTGTGTTGTGCTAACTTTCTATTGAACTAAGCAACTCACATAGCTCAATCCAAAGTTACTGAGGCGGGGAAATAAACTGTTTACTCCAGGACATTGCAAGGTTATATGGCTGGGAGAGGGAAGCAAAAAAACCTTTTTTACTTAAGTTTTAATTTTAATTCTAGAAGAGTTAACATACAGTGTTATATTAGTTTCAGGTGTACAATATAGTGATTGAACAATTCTATACATTATTCAGTGCTCATCATGGTAAATGTACTTTTAACCCCTGTTCCCCTATTTCACCCATTCCCCCCGCCCCCCGCCCCTCTGGTAACCATCAGTTTGTTCTCTATGTTTAAGACTCTGTTTCTCGGGATGCCTGGGTGGTTCAGTTGGTTGGGCATCCGACCTCAGCTCAGGTCATGATCTCGCGGCTCATGATTTTGAGCCCTACATTGGACTCGTGGCTGTCAGGGTGGAACCTCTCTCTCTGCCCCTCCCTGCTCACGGTCTCTCCCTCAAAAATAAATTAAGAACATCAAAAAATACTCTGTTTCTTGGTTTGTTTCTCTTTTTTTTTCTTTGCTCATTTATTTTGTTTCTTAAAGTCTGCATATGAGTGACATCATATGGCATTTGTCTTTCTCTGACTTAACTGCACTTAGCATTATACCCTGTAGCTCCATCCATGTTGTTGTAAATGGCAAAATTTCATTCTTTTTATGGCTAAATGATATTCCATTGTGTATGTGTATACATACCACATCTTCTTTGTCCATTCATCTATCAATGGACATGGGCTGCTCCCTAATTTGGCTATTGTACATAATGCTGCAATAGACATAGGGATGCTTGTGTCCCCTCTGAATACGTTTTTGTATTTTTTTGGTAATCACCCAGTAGTGTGATTACTGGATCGTAGGTAGTTCTATTTTTAAATTTTCGAGCAACCTCCATATTGGTGTCCACAGTGGTTACACCAGTTTACATTGAGGGAAGCAAAATTAATAACACTCTGCTAACAATACCCCTGTCACTGTAGTAATGGCAAGAAATGATTCGGACAATGTCAGTGGGAAGGAGGATATAAAGTCAAAAGCATTAAGGAGCAAGAGCTCCCAGGACTTAGGGTCCATTAGAAATGAGGCAAATAAAGAGGTTTTTTTTTTTTTTTAACGTTTATTTATTTTTGAGACAGAGAGAGACAAAGCATGAATGGGGGAGGGTCAGAGAGAGAGGGAGACACAGAATCTGAGACAGGATCCAGGCTCTGAGCAGTCAGCACAGAGCCCGATGCGGGGCTCGAACTCACATACCGCGAGATCGTGACTTGAGCCAAAGTCGGACGCTTAACCGACTGAGCCACCCAGGCGCCCCAATAAAGAAGTTTTCTATCTTGAGCATGTGTATAATAAACTATGAGTTACAGAATGGTTAGAAGGAGCTAGGTACCATTCTAAGTGTTTATGTGCACTAATAGAATCTTGTCATAACAACCCTGTGGGATAGGAGTTTTCATTGTCTCCATTTAACAGACAAAGAAACCAACACATGGTAGTTACATAGCTTGATGATGTTTAGATTTGAATCCCTGACATCTGGCCCCACAGTCCATGGAGCTGACCACTATGACTACTGACTCTCAACCATGCCCTTCAAAGAGTGGACTTACTGCACAGGATGCATAGCAGTACCATAAGTGGGGTCCAGATGCTGACCTTGAAGCATGAGGGATGCTCCTGTAGATAGTGTCTGACCAAACTCATTGGTAAATTATTTGCAAAGCCATAGTAAAAAGCAGGATAAGCCAAAAGTAAGATAAACCCAAAGTAGGATAGTCCGAAAGTCCACAGGCTAACACATGAGGCACATTGTTGCCGGGGATGTCGCACCGGCTGCAGTGAAAAGGAAGAATGAGTGATATCTTCCATATTGCCAATATTTCTGCAGGGCTTGCCACTGTGGGAGGAGATTAGGAGTAATCTCAGAGATAAAATCTTCAGACTGGAGTCTGCTGGCATCGCAGCAAGCTAAGGAATTAAATCCTGTTTCCACTGAAGGGAGCAGTAAATTTAGAGGAAGCAGTAATGTCTGGAATGAGAGATAGAAGATGAAGTAAATTATTATTGGGTCAAAGGGTAAAAAGAAGAAGTGGGACAGAACATCCCAAAGTACTTCTGCTGGATTTCCATCAGGGAACTCTGGACGACCTCCAAACGTGGTGGCGCCGCCGATGGGGATAGAAGCGGAGGGTGATAGGCTCTGAGAGGGGAAGGGGCATCGTCGCACTTCCCGATTTAAACATCTGTGTACACCAGACATTCTTAACCTGGGGTTCAAGGATGGGCTTCACAATAGAATGTAAAATTGTGCGTGAGTATATGTCCATAAGTGTGCATGGGTCTGCGAATTTATCTGGGAGGAACGACCTATAGCTCTCATCAGATTTGCAAGGAGTCCTTGACCCTAAACACATCTGGAACAACTGATCTTACAGCATCTCCTTGAACTAACACCTCGGCTCCTTTCCTCGGGGGCGGTCTGTGTTGTTGCTGATCAGCTCTGTGAGAACATTCTTCCTCGTTGTAAGCTGGCATCTGTCTCCTAGGAATTCCCTTGGTTTTGCCCTCTGGAGCAACACTGGGTAAGTCTAATCCCTTTTTCATCTTTCTAAATGGAAACTCATTTCTCAGCATATTGAGCTCTTTCCTGATATGAGCTTAGTTGTTAAAGGAAATCCTTGACATTTTTGATGACTTCCAAGATTCTCATGGAGTCAGCAAATATTCTCATATTTTGAAAAGTTTGTAAGATTGCCTACCTGAAGCTTAAAAGTTACAGATTCTATTACTTGATCTCCATGTGATCCCAAAGGCTGAATTTCCACGTTTGTTAACACATTGGAGAAAGGATAGAGAACTCTGTAACAACCAGAGGTTTGGAAAATGCAAAATATAAACTATTTACAAAAGCATCTATTATGAGAAAAGGGTTTCTTTATGTTATGGGATGGAATTTTTGAAAAATCGGTGACCTCAAACTTCTTTTTCAAATGTATTTACACATTGGCTTTCTTATACATTATGCTACATAAAGCTTTAGTAATTCCAATTTTAATCATTTTTTTTTGTGAATTTCTCTTTCTTTTCTCAGCTTGATTTAGCTACCATATTGGAAACTGGCGTTCCATCTCTGCATGTAGTATGAGGCCTGCTGCAGTTAAAACCAACTTCTAGGGGTGCCTCGCTGGTTCAGTCGGAAGAGAGTGTGACTCTTGGTTTCGAGGTTGTGAGTTTGAGTCCCGTGTTGGGTGTAGAGATTACTTAAATGAACTTAAAACAAACAAACAAAGAAAAACAACTTCTGGTTCAATTACCTGGAGCCCCCTAAGCAGGCAATCACCAAATGTCTGCTGATGTAAGAGGGGAAGAAACAAAAGGTCATTCTTTAAATGAGTATGTATTGAAAACCTCCTGTGTACAAAGGATGCAAAGTTCAAGTAGCCTGAGAACTTACAGTTTAATTTAGAACCCAAGTGAAGGTAAACACTTAAATTCACATATTGACAAAATAGCACAACAAAGAATTACCGCTAAGAAGTCAGCAATATAGATAAAATGGAATGACAAAATATATTCTAATTAATCAAAACAAGGCAGAAAAGAGAAGAAACAAAGAACAGAAGGAACTAATGGGAAACAGCACAATATGAGATTTAACCTCAACCATATTAATACACACATGAACTGTAAATGGTCTAACCACCTCAACTGAAGACCAGAGATGTGGAATGCCTTGGTGGCTCAATCACTTGAGCATCCGACTCTTGACTTTGGCTCAGGTCATGATCCCAGGGTTGTGAGATCAAGCCCTATGTTGGGCTCCAAGCTCACTGTGGAGCCTGGTTAAGATTCTCTCTCTCTCCCACTCCCCCTCTCCCCCATTTACACACACTCTCTCTAAAATAACAATTAAAAAAAAAAGATATATGGGAAATTCACAAATATTTGAAAACTAAAGAATACACTAAAAATAATCCATGAGGCAAAGAAGAAATCAAATGGGGAAATTAGAAAACTTCTTATCTGAATTATAGTGAAAATCCAACATATCAGAATTTGTGGGATACAGCTAAAGCAGTGCTTAGAGACAAATTTATTGCAATAAATGCTTATTTTAGAAAAGAAGCAGGACTCAAATGAATGACCTCAGCTTCCACTTGAGAAACTAGGGAAAAAAGAGCAAATGAAACTCAAAGTAAGAAGAGTAAAGGAAATAATAAAGATCAGAGTGGAAAGCAGTGAAATAGAACACACACACACACAAATCAGTAGAGGGGCGCCTGGGTTGCTCAGTCAGTTAAACGTCTGACTCTTGATTTCGGCTCAGGTCATAATCTCACAGTTCATGAGTTCAAGCCCCGCCTTGGGCTCCTCGTTGACAGCACAGAGCCTGCTTGTCTCTCCCCGCCCCCCTCTCTTTCTGTCCCTCCTCTCTCTCTCTTTCTCTCTCTCAAAATAAATAAATAAACTTTAAAAAATTAGTAGGGAAAAACCAATGTAACCAAAAAGTGCTTCTTTGAGAAGACCAATAAACTTACAGCCAGACTAATCAGGAAAAGAGGGAGAGAGAGAGGGAGAGGGGGAGAGAGAGAGAGAGAGAGAGAGAGAGAGAGTGAGAGAAGACACAAATTCCTAATCTCAGGAATCAGAGAGTTAGCATTAAAGATTCTGTGGATAGTAAAATAATAATATGGAAATATTATGAACAACCTTATGCCCATATATTCAACAGTTTATATGAAATAGAAATTCCTTGAAACATAATCAAAGTTCATTCAACGGAAAAAAAATCGGAATAGCTCTACATCTATTAAAGAAATTAAATTTGTAGTTTAAAACTTTCCCTGGGGGTACCTGGCTGGCTCAGTCAGTAGAGCATGTGACTTGATCTTGGTGTTGTGAGTTCCAGTCCCACACTGGGCATGGAGCTTACTTTAAAAAAAAAATTTTGTTTTTAATAAATAAAAAAATAAAAACTTTCCCTCAGAGAAAACTTCAGGCCCAGATTATTTCACTGAGCAATTCTGCCAAACATTTAAGGAAGAAATAATATGAATTCTATACAAACTCTTCCAGAAAAATTGAGGAAGAGAGAATATTTCCTAACCCTTTCTAGGAGGTCCACATTACTCTAGCAGGTCCGCATTTCTAGGAGGTCCGCACACCAGAACTAGACAAGGAATTACAAGAAAACCATAGACCAATACTTAGTGAACATGGATGCAGTAATTTTTAACAAAGTGTTAGCAAGTCAAATCCAGTAATTCATAAAAAGTATAATTCTCCACAATCAATACATTATTCTAGGTTGGTTTAACATGTGAAAATCAACGGATGTAATATACCATATTAATGGACTAAAAAGAAAAGCCACATGCAGAGAAAGGATTGCAAAGTTCAATATCCATTCTGATAAAAACTCTCAGGAGAGTAAGAATAAACAAGACCTTCCTCAACATGATAAAGGGCATCTAGGAAAAACCTACAGCTAGCATCATACCTAATGATGAAAGATCGAATGTTTTCCCCCCTAAGATGAGGAAAAACAAAGATGTTTGCTCTTACCACTTCTATTCAACACTGTACTAGAGGTCCTAGCCAGTGCAACAAGGCAAGAAAAAGGAACAAAAGGCATTAATAATGGAAAGAAAGAAACAAAACTGTGTTTATTTGCAGATGACATGATTGTCTTTGTAGAAAATGTTGCAGAATCCACAAAAAAAAATCTACTAGAGCTAACAAGTGAATTTAGCAAAGTTGCAGCACATACGATTAATATACAAAAATTAATTGTACTTCTATATACTACTAAGGAACAATCAGAAATTGAAAATTAAAATACTATTCAATAGCATAAAAATATGAATATTTAGGAGTAAATCTCAGAAAAGTGGGCAAGACTCATATTTTAAAAACTACACAACACTGTTGAGAGTAATTAAAGAGAGCTGAAATAACTTGAGTGATATACTGTGTGTTATTGTTATGATGTCAGTTCTCCCCAAATTGATCTATAGATTCAATGCAATCTTGATCAAAATCCCAGGGGGCTTTTTTGCAGAATTTGATAAGCTAATTCTTAAATTCGTATGGAAATGCAAAGGATCTGAAATAGCAAAATCAATATGAAAAAAAACAAAAGCAAAATCAGAGGGCTTATACTATCTGACTTCAAGATTTATTATAAAGTCAAAGTAATCAAGACAGTGTGGCATTAGTGTTAAGATAGACACATAGATCAACAAAACAGAATAGAGAGTACAGAAATAGACCCTCAACATACCTGAACGATTTGTTTTTTAACAAGGGTGCAAGTGTAATCAGATAGTGTAAGAACAGCTAGATATCCATGTAAAAAAAAAAAACAACAAAAAACCTTCGATATGACTATAAAAACATCATCCATAGAAGAGAAGATACTAAATCAGACTTCATAAAAAGTAAGAATTTCTACTCTTTGAAAGACACCATTAAGAGGATAAAGATATGCCCAGACTGGGAGACGATATTTACAAATGACATATCTGATAGGAGACTTCTATTCAGAATATATAAATCCCTCTCGAAACTCAATAATAAGAAAACAAACAGCCCAACTTTAAAAATAGGCAAAGGACTTGAACATACACTTCACCCAAGAGGATTTCCTGGTAACAAATAAGCCCACGAAAAGATGCTCAATACTGTAGTCATCAGGAAAACGCCAATCAAAACCACAGCGAGATACCACTACTTACTTACCTGTCAGAATGGCTAAAATAAAAAAGACTGGTCATAGGTAATGTTGTCAAGGATGTGGAGTAACTGAAACTTTCATATGCTGTTAGTAGGAATATAAAATTGCACAATCACTTTGGAAAGCAGGTTGGCCCTTTCTTAATATGTTAAGTATACACCTACAATTGGACTTAGTCATTCTATTCCTAGATATTTATACCCAAGAGAAATAAAAGCATACACATGCAAAGCATATTCATACAAAGGCTTGCACACAAACACCCCTATCAGTTTTATTTTTAATAGGCAAATCTGGAAATAACCTAAATGTCATCAACAAGTGACTGGATAGACACATTGTGATATACTCCTATAATGAACACTACTCAGCAATAAAAAGGAATAAGCTATTTATAGACAACTGAATAGTCAACAACAGGATAATTGCAAAAACAGTTATGGGAGTGGAAGAAGCCACACACACACACACACACACACACACACACACACACAAGTACATACTGTATGATTCCATGTATTTAAAATTCTGAAAAATGCAAACTAATGTACAGTAATAGAAAGAAGATTGGTGGTTGCCTGGAGAGGGACCAGTGTGGGAGAGTGATACATGGACACATTACAAAGACGCAGAGGGAAACTTTTGGAGGTCATGGGTATGTTGATGATAACTGCAGGTGATAACTGCATGCGTGTATACATGTCAAAATTGTGCACTCTCAGCGTGGATAGCTTATCGCAGGTCAAACATACCTCAGTAAAGCTACTTAAAAACGTATTTAGTGGGCACACTAAGTGACGGGCAAACCGTGTGCCAAGTTGTGTTGTAAAATGGGTGAAATGCCTTCTCTTCAATCCTCACAACAAACCGACCAGGTTGGTACTAGGATTGCTCCCTGTTACAGGGGAGGCTCTGTAAGCCTTTGACCGAAGTTTAGAGAGGTTGTTCAGGCTCCAAGGCTACCCAGTTAGTAAGTGGCAGCCTGACCATACTCTCTCACTCCTAACTATGAACTTCTGGTAGAGAGGCATATGTACAAAGTGCGAAGAGTTCTCACATTATGTACATCCTCGTCAGAGAGTGTGGAGTAAGCACTTCAAATGTTCGCGCCTACTTTACATGCAAACGGAGGTTCAAAAAGATTAAGGTGACCTTTACACAAGCTTCAGACCTGGGGGCGGTCAGGAGAGCGATGTGTCCCTACTCCTCACACCAGGGCCCTGTCCACTGAATCACAAGGCTCCAACTGCTGTTTATAGACTTCTGCGTTTTGGTTTTTCTTCCAGTCGGCCAAAGATCACGCAGATGGGGTTCTTTGTGCTTATAGGTATCAGCACTGCCAACAACGGGGCACCGCGATATTGCTGGGCATTTCCTTCGCAGCCGCCGTTCAGGAGACAGGTGAGACTTGGCATTCACCAGGGTCACGGGGCACTGGAGTCCACGTAACACCTCGGGTTTCAGCGCTCAGGTGCTGGCAGGCTGCCCGGCACCGTCCCGCTGCCGCGTCCCGGCGCTCAGCCGGGTGCCCCTCCCGCGCGGCTCCGCGGGGGCGTCGGGGAGGCGGGCCCGGGGACGCTCGCGAGGCGCTCCGGCGCGGCGCCCCCTGCCGGCGCCCTGCTCCCTCGCCCCGGATCCGGTCCGGGCGGCGCGGGGACTCCGGCCTGAGAGCCAGCGAGCGCGAGGGCGGGCGGCGCGGCGCGCTGCGGGCGAGCGGGCGCGTCCTGCAGGGGTAGGTGGGACGCCGGGCGCGGGCGA